>NC_041398.2:200195230-200495230 GCF_900747795.2 Erpetoichthys calabaricus | reverse complement strand
AAATGCCAGCCAGAGTTTATTCCTTTCCCATTGTGTCCGATTCTTATCTTTTCAATGACATCACCAACATCTTCAAGCTGTAAATATAACACATTTGTTGTAAAAACCGACCCTTATTAGTTTAATATACAATATATTTTTCTTTTATTACTATGCACTTGGTGCTACTTAAAGATTGTGAATTTCTGTGTTGATAATATAACATTCTCAGATCGGCTTATTTCAATTCAGTCTTACAGGGGGCCAGAGCCTACACACAGACCCAGGGTACTGGTCCATCAAAGGGCCCACTTGCACACAACAGCCATATTGTGTGCTAAATAACCAAACACTCACTTGTTGTGAGAGGAAGACCTGCGTACCTGGAAGAAAAGCCATGCAAGGAGAAAGCTCAAATTCTGCACAGACAGCCACTGGTTTCCTGAGGTGTCTCCATTCACCACTCTGTCATGCCATGAATTAATTTAAACTATAGGGTGTGCTATATAGTCACATATTTTATTTACTTAGAAATATCAATATATACAATACAATGGACTAGGTAAATATGAATTTGCTCATGTGCCAAAGTAAGTGAACTCTTTGCTGTTATTTTTTCCTAATTTCGAGTACAATTTACATGAGGTGTACATGATTAGCAAATACATTACGGAGCAGCCTGAAGGGCCACTTGTCATCTCTTCAGTTTATACTTTTATGTTTTTTCGAGAGCATGCTGACCTCAGATTTAGAGCATATTTGTGTGTTAATTTGTTCATTTATCAGGGTTGGCTTACTTTTGTACATTTGTGACTTGACCTTTTTTTCTGCTTCATGAAACTCTTCTCCTAAACAGCACATAGCATGTATTGATATTACTCCCTTCTTTTAGCACAAGTAAATGGTGTATTTAAAGAGCCACAACAGGGGTTCAAAAACCTTCAAGATGCATAAATGCTTAAAAGATGTATTGCCTTCGTTTGTTACATTCTATGAGGGCATGATCAGAATACAGATGCACATTGTATGTCAATGAAACAATGGTTAAAGGATCATCCCGAGAGAGACAGAGAGACATTAGTCCAGTAAGTGATAATGTACCATTCGCTGCTTTGTTTAAAAGGTGTGCCACTAAAAGCTGCTTCTTATGGTAGCATTTTGGCGCAGTGGTAGTGCTGCTGCTTTGCAGTAAGGAGATTGTGGGTTCACTTCCCACATGTGCACAGTGGAATTTAGCATTTTAAGAATGTGCCAAAAGAGACCAAGAGTACAATTGGTAATAAAATCCATCAGCTTTGCATAGTAAGCAGGTAAACTTAACTCCTGATACAAGTACTGGCATCAAACTATACTACACAAAATTGCTTTGCGAAATGGGAACTGAAATGAGAATGGGATGCAGATCTAGCATGTCCCTGCAAGAAAGGAGACGAGTCCTATACAGTTGGTTAAAGGTAGACAACTGGGTGAATCACTTTATCTGCCTGAGCGTGAAACATCTTGTTCAGGTTAGACTAAAGGTGCCTTTGCTTCATTTTTTATCCTTCTCTGAATGCGGCCTTTGTACCTGCTACATAAAAGGCTTCATTTAGTATACTTTCCTGACATTGTGCCATAGAAACATTTCTAATATGGCAGTTTCAGTTTTCAAAACATAATAGTAGTGTTTAAATGAAGACACGTCTAGTTAAAAAGATAGTTAATAGGTATGGCATGAGTGAGTGGGTATGTGAGATTGAGCCCTGTGATACACTGATGTACCGTTCAGAGTTGGGTCTTTTAATACAGTTAATGGTCCCCCAATGGGCTCCAGCTCCCCACATCTCTTTATTGGTCTAAGTAGGTTAAGAAAAAGGAGGAATAGATGGATTGGTTTGAAATTACTTTGAATGAAAATGCATTGAAGGGAAGATGTTGTATGAATGCTAGCAGAAAAACCAATATAAATTAATCTTAGTACTAGACTAGTGAATACATTCTGGCTTCAGAAAAAATGAACTTTGTGTATTTTTTCTTACAATTATCTGAAAACAAAATTGTGGAATCAAGTCTACTAAAGCTTCCATTGTACCCTATGATCGTACTCTAGCATATCAGGAAATTACAGTTCTGATCACCAAGTTACTATTAGAGTCTCTCTTTCTCTCATTGGTATAACTTACATACCCAGCACTGTTGGCCACCACAGACACTAACATTTGAAGAAAGCGTAAAGATGTCCCCTTACCTCCACAATAAACATGTCTACTGCACCACGCTCAAAGTACATCCGTCTTTCCCTTTTGTTAACACACAAAGATTTCTGGTGAGTGCAGATGCCGTCTCTTCCATATAGCACAACAAAAACATCTGAATCTGTCCCAGCATTGTAAATATCACTGGTGTATACAGTTATTTCATAAGGCACGACTGGAAAAGAAATCAAAGGAATACAAAAAGACTTACAGAATTAGTGAAGGTGGACTGCATCAGTGTGCATCTATTGCAGGAAAATAGAAGTACAGTTCATTCCAACGAATACAAATGTACAAAAAAGCTATATAAACAGCCTTTAGCTGTACAGCCATTATTAGACATGACTCTTCTGTTTTTAATTGTAGTAACAACCTTTACTCAGTTTCAACATACTAAGTAATAGACATATTAGGTGTTTCATAATTTCAGTACAAAAGGGTTCAACCTTATAAGCTGACCTTACATAAACACTCTGGATCACCACTTACCAAGACTTGGAATAACCACTTTCATAAATTCAATAAATCCTGAGCATCATTATTGCTATTAGTTATGTGAACAAAAGGAGAACACGTGTCGGGGAAAGCAGATTTCGGTTCCTTTTCACATTCCTTCTATATGATACTTGTAAAAATGTTTTTATTTTTGATGACAAGCTGTTTCAAGCTTGCTTTCTTAATGTTTAAGATGTTTAATGTATACATGCCAAATGCCAAGATGTACATAAAAACATAAGACGTTTGACAAATGAGTGGAGACCCTTAGCTCCATCGAACTTGTGTGGTTTGTTAAGAGCTAAGCTGTCATCCAGATATATTTTTTTTAAAGTTTCTTCTTGAATTACATAACTTGGTAGTTTTTCTCCGATTTTCTAGACTTGCTTACTGAAGGATTGCTTGATGTTTCCATTTTGAATGCATATTCATTAATTTCCAATGGTGTCCTCTATCTAGTACATTTAATGTTTAATGAATCAGTTTTACCAATGCCTTTGACAATTTTATGTTCTTATTAGATTATATACCTTCTAAAACATTGAAATGCTGGATTTCTTCATTGCCTTTAGAGTGACAGTGAGATTTATTTTCAATTTTCACGCAGTTTAAATCTACATTATCTAAAGCCCGCAAATCACTGTTTTTACTTAAATGGAGTTATAAATATTACAGCCATACCAAGTGAATGCAGATCAACAGCATTTATTTTCAATCAAACTAAATTACAAAATAGTGGACTTGGTCATTTGATGTGTTTTTATTGTGAATTTGAAAGAAGAATACTTGTGTAAACTGCAGAGGCAGTATGTCCGTTGTATTTAATCCCTAGTCCTGGAGATCCCGTGTGGCCAACCATTCTTATAATCATGGAGTAGGTTTAATTAGCTGTTTTTTTTTCACTTATTCCACATTTAGAAAAGAGCATTAGTGTTAGACTATTTCTGCTATTGTTTTAGTTTCTTAACTTACTGCTGTCACTATCCTGTTATTTTCATTTATTTGTTTGTTAGTTTTCTTTCTTAATGGTTTTGCTGCTAATGGCAGCTAACAAGTGGAGCAGACAACACTGAATGGTGAAAAGCTGCAGGTATTTCTGGGTCAGACCTACTAGTGTGGTTTCCAGCTTAAATAAACAAACACCTGGAAAGCAGGATGACAACGACAATGATGATGATGATGATGATAATGAAGAAACTTTGAAAACCAAGATAAAAATCACTAAATTATCTCCAGGTAAAACATATTAATGCTTGCTGCATTCAAATAAAATTTTGCAAACAAAGCTTGAAATTCCCAGCGTCAAGCTTTTTGTCATTCTACGTCTTTTACGCTGGTGTTTACTTTGTTCATTGTTCATTTTCATATTAGGATACAATTAAATAAACTCCACAGAAAAAAAAGTGAATAAATGGAAAATGGACACAAGTCAGTTAAACTATGGAAAATATATGAATAATTAATAATTTCTTCTTAATGTCAATTTTATACTACTGCTCTTTTCTAAATGCAGAATATGATCAGCTAATTATATGTTAATCTCATTATTACATATATTATACAGTATATAATAATGTAATCAAACATGACCCACCAATTGCCAAACTGTCTCTAATAAAAACCTGTAGAAACAGGGGTCCTCCAGAACTAGTGCTATAATACTGTGTAAGGTGTGCTGGGAATGAGGTAGTTCTGACAACTGAATTTTGTTTTTTTTTCACTGTTTTTAGGTGACACCTGCACCATTATGTGCCTTTTTCGTCAGTAGCTACGCATCATTAGGTTATGTTTGTGAAGACACAGCTAGAGAAAAGACATTGGCTTCTTGAGCAATTGCATTTGTCTTCAGGTTGTAATCTTTTGCCTGCTTAAAGACTTCTTACCCCTTTGGTTTTGGTCACCACAGTGAATGTGGTGTTTTCGTTTCAATCAGCCTTTCTGACAACTTTTTTGGGTAACCCTTTCAAAGCCTTTTGCCACTTTAAAAATAAATAACATTCCTTGCTCTGTAAGATTACAAGAGTATAATTCTGTATATTCTGCATATTCAATAAAGGACAGGATAGCATGAACAGTAGGAGTAAATCTTATTTAAGACATTGCAGCAAGTCATATTGTGCTGCATAATTTTATTCTCAGTACTTACATGGAGTATACTCCTCAGTCTGAAGTTCAGCAGGAAAGAGGTCTCTTATTATAGCGCCATCATCTTCCGTTTTGTCCAACCAACGGCCACAGGGGAAACGTAACCTTTGCCCCAGAGAAGGAGCATCAATATCTACCCAGTCCAGGAACCAACCAGGAGAGCCACCTGAAAAGTACAGTAGCCTTAATACTTCCTGAGATACACGTACCACCCCCATCCCAAGAATTATACATTGAATAAAAAAAGTTGTTGTACAAGTCAAAGTTCCAACCTGTTACCATACAGGACAAAGAACTAGCAGTTTTTAATAACTTTAGTTTTAGTTTTCTTTCTTAATCCATGCTTCTGTATTTTTTTGGACTTGACAACGTAAACTTCATTTCAACAGTAGGATGACTCACTATACTTCTGTCCACACATTTTTTCACTGATTCAGTTCTGTTGCTTTTTTTCTTGTCTAAATCTATTAGATATAACCTTTCTTCAATTTCTGTGACAACATTTTGTCCCAGTTCTGGACTACTGCTGCTCTCTGCTGGCATGGCTCCCAGTAAGTGGTATCCAGCCTCTCTTTCTCCTACATAAAGCTTCTGCATGATTGGCATATTCTGTCCCTCATGATACACATACTACCCCTCTGCCTTCCTCCCTCCAGTGTGCTGCTTTTGTGGTAGTTATTAACTTTAAATCTCCTATCCTTGCATGGTTCTGCCTGTTACTATCAGTGGCCTATGCTCTCTCCATACTGTATATCCCCACAATAAGTCTTTGTTCTGTTTCAGCCAACTTTCTGACTGATCCCACCGCTTGTACGTTTTATCTGTCCAGCTATGGAACAAGCTTCCCTAGACCATCCAAAATGAACCTCTTGAGGACACTCCATTCACCCTGCTTAAACGTTCTTTTCTTCTGCTATACTGTGCATAAATAGCTTTGTGTAGTTTATATAAACCAATGCTTTGGGTACATAATTGAATGATTGTGTGAATATATTATAATGAAGTATAAAAACTTTATAAGTAAAGCTTTTCAAAAATTCCTGTGAGGAACAACCCATAAACTTCATGCTGTATTTATAAAGAAGATCCATTTTATACACTGTATTTAGAGTATGACATGTTCTGTAAATTTTTAGGGAACAATACTGTAAAAATTGTAACAAAATCATGTCAAGGTCATCTACTGAAATTCTATGAATGATTGTATTTAAAATGAGCTCAGATGAGACAAAGAAGCAAAGGGAATTGGGCAAGAAGTGTATCATATTTCTGTTCTATTGTTTGTGGCAATTGTTAACAGATTACATAGTACTTAACTTGCATTTGTATTGAATTTGTCTCTTTAAAACAAAAAAAAAGAAGCTCTTCTATACCTTTGTTGTCATGGCCAATTCGAATTTTTTTCAGTGATCCAATATCAACAGCCTCCACAGTAAACTCGTCAATTTGGCCTCGTTCAAACTTGTTCTTATGTGTCTTAGAAGCTTTGAGGTTGATAACACCTGTTAGAGCAAATATTGCTTACTATGAATCTGAACATTAAACGCTAACGGGCCAGCTACAGTTTTAATGACAGGTTCAAAACATCAAAGTTTTCATCTTCAGAGCATTTCCAAAACTTTGAAAAAAAAAACGCCAGGTGACAATTTTAGACGCAATCATTAAAAAATATAATAAACATAGTCCCTTATTAAAGTGGCAAATTAAACAGATTCGTACATCCAGCATGGCTGCTAAAATAAGAGAATAGCATTAAATATGATGAGTACCAATTAAATTATCTTAAAAATCAAAAAGCTGTCTTCTGTTTTCTCATTGTAGGAAACAGAACACTAATTGTCTTCATTCCTAAAGTGTCTACTTTGTTTCATTATACATTTTCAAATTACAGAACATTTAATTCTTTAAACATAATGTTACAAATTGTTAAAACAACTGTTAAAGCCATTAACTGTACTTTCAAGTGAAACCAAATCTGTAAATTAGTTAACTAATTTCAATAAATTGTCATTTAGTTCACAATTATTAAAAACAATATGATAGCATAATGTGTTTTCAGGGTAAAAAAAAAGAACGGAAATGTGATGCAATATTTACAAGATATAAAACATTGCTGTGGCTATTAGTAAATATGGTGATGTAATTTTAAAACAAGTTAACTTTTAATTTAATTTAATTTTTAATTTTAAACAAGTTAACAGAATTTGTAACTGGCTGTGCAATCTGAAACGAACTCAGCATAAAAGAGAATATCGGCCAGCTAGAGATTTAAATCCCAAAGAACTCAAAAGGCATGGCGGGGTGTCTCGGCATAGTGGTGCTATAGTCCGTTAACTAACTTAATATAAAAAACATCATGTGAACCTTATAACACGACTGCACCATCATAAGAGATAACAATAACAACATGATTCAGGTCAGAGTTTTCACTTTTCAGGATGTAAGGAGAGGCCTACCTTTGACATATTTGAGCTCATAGAGATCAATCTTGAATATAGCAGATTAGCAACTTTCAAAATATGTTGGAAAGAAAACCCAAGGTTTGGTAAAGCCAAGAAGTGCTTTATTTCAACCGTTTTTTGTCCAGCTACATTGATTTTATGTAGAGAGGACCATTGCATCTGTAACAAGCCATTTAACAGCAGGCTAGTTGAAGGTAAAGATGGTAAAACTTCTAAGCTGAATTTTATTTTGAAAGTTAGAAACATAGTATTTTTGATTTTGCTTTTGTATCAGTAACAATTCATTTTCACATATTTTATTCTGTTTGATGAAGTAACTTCTAGAAAAGTCAATTCATTCACTAATTTTAGGTTTTGACTGAGTCACCCGTGTCAGGGGTACCACTAGGTCTTTTTCAGAAATGATGGTAAATTTCAGCTCTCCAAATCTGTGGGTTCTTCTTGTCTAAATACAAATGAGACTAATTGTGCGGTTGAAGTAAGACCACTTTACTTTCAGCTAAGATCAATGATAAATGGGCTAGGTCGAAACTTTATTTGAAATATGTCAAAAGGAATTTCAGGACAATTAAATTGTTAAAAGTGGCTTCAAAAAGCAGCAAAGCCTGTTAGAAATTTGCTTGCTTAAGTAGGAATTGCAAATAAAAATCCAGAAATCGCATGAAAAATCACATGGCTAGGTATTAAAGTATGATACAATTGGAAAAAATCTAATTCTCAGTTAGAGGATCTGTGCAGAACTTTTTCAAAACCTGGCAGGATCTAATCAATAATATTTTAGAATAAGCTCTTAAAGCACTGAGGAAGTAGATTCTCTTCCTTTATCCGCCTATTAAACTCATCAATTTATTTATTTTTACTAGCTTTAAGTTTTACTCCATTGGCCATGCTCTCTTTATCAGGGGTGGGGGTTGATTTGTTTTCAATCCTATTTTTTTGTAAAAATTGACTATTTGTATGGAATGATCACAATAAAATCAACAAAATTAAAAAAAATAATAAAAAAAATAAAGTATGATAAAATCCATGAAAGCAGATGCATGCTGCCCCCATACAGTGACATTAATATTTGCTTTAATAAGCACATTATTTGTAAATTGCATTCATCATGTTATCTGCTGTATATTTCTTTAGAACTACACCACATTATTTATATTCTGTGTAATGAGGTGCACTCAACTTATAGTATTGATGAAAGAATTTTAAAAAATGCATCTGTTGTTTTTGTCATTATCGATAGACTTGCATGAAACAGGATCAATACAAGTACTGTATTTGCACATTTACTAACACTTGGAGAAGAAACAGGAACACCCCTGAACACCCCATTACACCTGTCCTCCATACTTAAACCTGTCAGGATGACGCAACAAGCAAAAATGCATGGCGAAAGATTGAAATGAAAAAATGCATGTCAGTTTCATCTGGTAATATTTGTAAGGATTTCACTTCATGAATGAAACATTTATTTACTTTGACCAATATAAAGTATGTTCAAATGTTTTTGTTTTTTTTAACAGAACCAGAAAAGAAATTGTATAAGACTATACTGATTTTTTGGTCCATAAAGTGCCTTCAAAGTTTGCTTATTTTCTATCCTAAAGTCCAGTATGTGTTGCCTGCACATGAAATATAATACTTTGATTAAGTGCAAAATCTTTTTCAGAAAAAGTGATTTCTGAAAGCTTTTAAAACATAGAAACATGTAAAACCATCTTTAATCAGAAAAAGTACAACTTTAATGTGAAGACGTTTTGAGTTTGATTTAAAAGAAAGAAAATATTTTTTTCACACCAGCGTACCAAATAACATAAGTAGTGAGAAAAGTACTATATACTGTAAATGCAAATAATTATTATTATTATTAAGCACAGCTTTACCTGTGTCATCATTTTCTCCATAAAGAACTGCAAAAACATTGGCATCTGTCCCAGCATGTTTTTTATCTCCAGTTTTTACCTTTAGGGTGTAAGTAGTAGACTGAGCTGAAAACAGAAAAAGAAAAAATGTTTACACATACTACCAATCACTATATACTTTTCCTTTATAACAGCATGCCATTGTCCTAAATGTATTCCCTCAGTATACCTGCTGGCTCATTGCGATAGATAGATAGATAGATAGATAGATAGATAGATAGATAGATAGATAGATAGATAGATAGATAGATAGATAGATAGATAGATAGATAGATAGATACTTTATTAATCCGATGGAAATTGCAGAAAAATACAGCAGCAAAAAAGGCCCAAATGTACATATAACAAGAATTATAATAATCTTAAATGTGCTAACAAGGTACAAATATACATACTACAAGAATTATCTATAAGTAATTTAAGAAAATGTAGGTATTTAGTAGGTGTACAGTGATCAAAATTGCATATACTTATAAGTTACAATTTTACAGGACCAGATATGAGTCATTGGCACAGTATGCTGTATATCGCCTATAGCATCTTTGCCTGTTAAGATGTCTGCTACGCCTGCTCAGTACCGTTTAGCAAACAGGAAACCAGCACCACCTTGACCGTGGGGGAACTCATTAAAGAGCCCGCTGACTGAGTGCAGAATCAACCTTGTCCAACACTCCTTGGAGCAACACATTTGTCTCAGTCTGTTACTAGATGGGCTCCTCTGTTTAGCCAAAACCACATACAGAGGGTGAGAGTCATTGTCCAAGATAGACAGCAGCTTCCTGAGTGAGCTCAGCTCTACCACAATAAAATGATAGCCTTGTGCCGTGCCCTGTGTTGGCTGGGATTGGCTCCAGCAGACCTCTGTGACCCTGTGGTTAGGATATAGTGGGTTGGATAATGGATGGATGGATGCTTATCAAGAAAGAAAAATAATTAACAGGTCTGAGCCTTAAACAGCAAGTCAATTAAAATTAATGCAAAAGACACAAATTAGCAACAAAAACTGGTCAATAAGAAGAAGAGGGTTGGAACGAAAACCTTAGAAAACACAGTTCTATAATGTCCTAATGAGTCTTCCTTCGAGCATCAGGTGCAAGTGTGGTCCCCAAAGCAGAGGCCAAAAAACAGCCATAGAAGTAAATGCAATGCAGTTTGCAGATATACCAGCCTAGGCAGGAGGGCAGATAATGTATATTCAACTAAATTGTTACAGAGATCCATGGACAGGATATATGCTTGGGCAGTTTTGTGGAAGATGAAATTTAAGGTAAGTAAATGTAAACTATTACATGTAAGTAATATAAACTTTACATTTGAATACACAATGGGAAATCTGAAACTTGAAAGTAAACCTTATGAGAAAGACCAAAGAGTTGTGGTGGACTCATCTCCATCTACATCCAGGCAATACACAGAAGTGATCAAGAAAGCTAATAGGATGTTAGGTTATACAGTATATCAAATGTGTGGAGTATACATCAATGGAACTTATGCTTAAGTTATATAATGCACAAGGCCTCGCCTGGAGTGCAATGTTCAGTTGTGTACTCGATATTACAAAAATGACATAGCAGCACTAGAGAAAGTCCAGAGAAGAGGGATTAGGTATGAGTTATGAGGAGAGATTAAAGGATTTGAATCTTTTCATTTTTAGCAAACATTATTTAAGCGTTTAAAATTATGAAAGGAATTAATACAGTATAGTACAGTATAGTATCAAGGACATGGGGACGATGTTGGAAACTTAAGGACAGATTTCGCACAAAGGTTAAAAAGGTTTTAGTTCATGCAAAGAACAATATACACATGGAATAAATTACCAAGTAGTGTGGTAGAGAGCAGGACCTTCAAATCTCAAGTTGTTATTATTTTGGACATCAAGGTGAATAGGATGAACAAGCTTGTTGGTCTGAATGACCGGTTCTCATCACACTTTTTCTAATATTCAGTGGACAAAAAGCACCAGACTGGGGAGTTGCATACATTGTTACACTGCTCAGTGATGTCTGTTCAGTAAATAAACAAATTTCTATTTTAAGCCTTTCTCAAGACTAATCAGATCTTTCACCAGTTATAAAAATATCTTTAAACATTATTATCACCTTTCTGCTCCAACCCAAGAGTAGCCCGAGACTGCTCATCACTGTCAGAGTTCTTCTTGAGAAAAGCCTCATCAACAGGAACAAGCTCCCGGGCAATTTGACCATCATCTTCATCTATGGCTAACCACCGTTCGCAAGGGAAAAAGTACCTACATAAAGTCAAACAGACAAGGAATGAATTTATTTAACATCACACAGAACCTGGCACTTTCCTAGAAGGAACAAATTGATAGTGTCACTAATTAAATTCAGAGTATACTTGCAGCCGTCTGTGCAATGCTGTGTAATTAAAGCAACGTAAATGTTAAACAGGCTATTGTTGTGCATTCATGCAGACTTTAACTAAGCATTTTAGTCACTAAATCACCTTGGTTAGAAAACAGCATAAAGAAAATTAATAAGGCAAACACTAGAACAAGAACAGGGATTATATGTCATATATTATGGCATCAGACTGCTTTGTTAGTTTTAACAAGGGTGACGTAGGCAATCCTAAAACGACTTCTGCTACTAAATTGCAGTAAGCAAATAATCACTAAAGGTGTAGTTATATCTGACTGCCAGCAGAGAGGGCCCTTGGTCTGTTGCGCCTGTTTAACAGTCCATAGTACTCAACTGTGTTCTTTCATTCATTGAAATTGTAACCTATGATTCTATTAGATAAGAATTTCATACAAAAAAGTTTGAAAGAAATGCAGCAAAATCTGACCAGTGTTACATAACTCAAAGTTGCATGTTTAAGTTTATTTGGAACCATTTCTGCGTGAATCATTTTTGGCAAGGAAAAAGTAATTCTGGACTCCTTTAATGTTTGTATTTATTACATTACCAGCTTGTTAGACATGATCCTTTAAATAATTAACCCCCTTATGTCAAGAATACTAAATAGAAAAGACAACAAAAATGGACTCCTGGTAGGCTGCCTGTTGATTGATATGAATTGTAAAAACTGGCAATTACAGATTTAAATACCCGTAGTAAGAATCCCTAAACATTAAGATACCTCAGAAACTTTACACTGTGATGAAGTTTTCTCCTTAAGTGGTATTATGAGTGAAGGAGTTTAACCTGAGGAGCTCTACTTACGTTGTGTCATCCTTGCTGTCGAAGATCTCCACCCTGTCTAGAAACCAGGCAGCATTTCCCTGGGCATTGTCATGGCGAATTCGCAACTTCTTTAGCTTCCCTAAATCAATAGCAGTGATTGAAAATATATCTTCCTGGAAGACAAAAATGCCAAGTGACTATGAATGGAACACTTCCATCAAAGTGATAATTTTATTTATTGACATAACTCTGAACATTTTGCTTCCAAACTCTGAACAAAACACAGTTGTCTTCTGTTACCAATGCCATTTGCCACCGCCACTGAACCTCTTGCAATGTGTATTCATAAGCAAGCAAATATTCAAGGTAGAACCCCAGCAGATAGTACTCAAGCTGACCCTTGTCCACCACTGAAAGTCAGTACAATGGACCTGTGTGCGTCAGAACCACAGAGCAATGGAAGATGATGCACTGGCCTGATGAATCACAATTTCTTTTAGATCATGTGGACAACTGGGTTTGTGTGTGTGTTGTTTACCTGGGGAAGAGATGGCAGCAGGATGCACTATGGAAATAAGGCAAGCCAGCAGAAGTAGTGTGATGCTCTGGCCAATATTCTGCTGGGAAACTTTGGGCCATGACATTCATGCGGAAATTACTCTGACACGTACAACACACCATAAAATTGTTGCAGGCCATGTACAACCCTTTCATGGCAACATCATTCTCTGATGGCAGTGACCTCTTTCAGCAGGACAATGTACCCTGCCACACTGCAAAAATTGTTCAGGAATGGTTTGAGGAATATGACAAATAGTTCAATGTGTTGATTTGCCTTCCATATTCCACAGATCTCAATCCAATCAAGCATCTGTGGCATGAGTTGGAAAATCAATGTCCAATCCTTGGAGGACTAGATAGATAGATAGATAGATAGACAGAGCCAATCCCAGCCAACACAGGGAACAAGGCAGGAACAAATCCCAGGCAGGGCGCCAGGTCAATAATACAAATATCCTAAGCAGGCTGAAGCATTACACGAACCTCCAATTATGGCGGACAGCCTGGACACTTCTATAATGGATGGGCCGGGGGGATAGAGGGCTGCCACCTTGGGTTGCTACAGCACCATGGATTCCCGCAGGGCATGCTGGGATTTGGAGTTTGCTGGGTTCGGTGGGTGCCTCCAGGGGGTGCCGCAGAGCCTGCACAGCCTACTTCACTGGGCTTCTGGGTACCCTATAAAAGGAGCCAGCCACCACTACTCCGGGAGCCAGAATTGGGAGGAGGTGGACAAAGCTTGCTGAGGAGGAGTAGAGACAAAGACAGAGAGAGAAAGAAACAAGAAGAGAAAAAGAGACTGTGCTCTTTTGGTGCTTGTATTGTACTGTGTAGTGGGGAGCATCAGAAAAGTGCTTCCTCACTTAAATAAAGGTATGCTGTGTGGCAAGACTGTGCTCTGAGTCTGTGATTTCTGGGTATGGGGAGCTGTATGCCCCCTGGTGGTCCATACAATTCTGTGACAAAGTTGTGAATATATACTGCATACTCTAATACGTTGGAGAGAATCAAAAAGAAATAGATTGTACCATCTTAATTAGCTTTGGAAAGGAATTCTTGTTCCAACTCCTTTTTATACACATTGCCCTGTGTGTTTTCAACTAACTACTGTTAATACTTGCTGGGATAGGCCCCAGCTTCCCCACAACCTTGCTCTGTTGGAAACTGAATGTTCAGGCCAGTCTGAGTCCCACAGCACTCTGGAGTAGGTTTTCACTTAAGATATCTCTGACCTTTGATCTGTTTGGCTTTTTCTCAACCTCATCTAGTCTCCCAGTCTCTGCCACTGAAAAACAACCCCACATCATGATAGTGCCACCACCTTGCTTCTGCCATTGGAATGGCCTTAAACAGGTATGCAGGTATGGATTCATCAGACCAGAGGAACTTGTTTCTCACAGTCTGGGAGTCCTTTAGGTGCCTTTTGCAAACTCCAAATGGGCTCCTATGTGTCTTTTAATAAGGAGAAATATCCGTCTGGCTATTCTGGCATAAGCCCCAAATCAGTGGAGTGCTGCAGTGATGGTTGCCCATTTTGAAGTTTCTCCCATTTCTAGACAGGTTTTCTGAAGCTCAGCCAGAGTGGTCATTGTACTCTTGGTCAGCTCTCTCACCATAGCCCATCTCTCAAGATTGTTCAGTTTGACCTGGTGGCTAGGTCTAGGAGGAGTTGAATTATGAAGGCAAATGTGTTCTTGGAAACCTTCAAAACTGTAGGAATTTTTTGTAGTCTTCTCAGGTGTCTCAACCAAATCCCATCTCTAAACTCTGCAGGAAATTCCTTCAACCTCATGGCTTGGTTTGTACTCAATTATGGGACCTTACATAGATATCAATCAATTGAACTAACCACAAGTGGACTTCAAACAAGGTATAGAAACAGCAAAAAGATGACCGATACAATGGGATGCACCTGAGCCATACTTCAACTTACAAAGGAAAGGGTCTGAACACTTAAATTAATGTGATGTTTCAGTGTTTTACTGTTTTAAACAAATATTATTTAAATGATTGTAGCATAAGGCTGCAACATAGCAAAATGTGAAAAAAGTGAAGAGTCTGAACACTTTCTGAATCAACTTCATGTGCTGGCATATAAGCAAACACATATTTTGAACACATTGAACTTAATGTACTCAAAGTTTGACCAGCTACCAATATCCATATCTGTAGATAGGTGTATGAATCTTCCTCTCTGAAGGGGCTGTGAACATGCTGCACTGGGTACTGTGTTGAAGCCAATTCTGCTTTGACCAAAAGATTTAAGATTAAAAAAAAAACACAAATTCTCTTCTAAAAGATTCGTTTTAAAATTAATATCATCATTATTAGGTTTCATTTTAGACAGCAGTGCAAACTACTTTTTATTTTAATATTACAGCTAAATCACAACAAGACAACATAACAATATACAGTACCTGTCCCTTTTCAAACTTATTGAGTTTATTTGACTTCTTCAAATGACGTTCTCCCGTGTCTCCATTTTCTCCATAAACATTGATGAAGACATTTGCATCTGTTCCAGCACCCAACACTGTCCCAGTGAAAACGTGAACTTGGTATGTGTTTTCTGCATTAAACATAGAATTTTTATTAAACCTTTATTTAGCTTTTTACATATGCTAGACAGACAGACAGACAGACAGACAGACAGACAGACAGACAGACAGACAGACAGACAGACAGACAGACAGACAGATAGATAGATAGATAGATAGATAGATAGATAGATAGATAGATAGATAGATAGATAGATAGATAGATAGATAGATAGATAGATAGATAGATAGATATGCACACACACTACAGTCTGAAGACATACCAGAATGGCTTAAAGGAAAGAAAATTAAAAAGAAAAACTTCTGACTTGGCAATCACAGCCACAGTGAGGCATGTTGCAGACATATTGCTGTTTTATTTTTTGACACGCTTATGCTGACTAAATCATTGACTGAAAGTACTCAGTGTGTCAGAAAGAGGATGTAGACACATTGTTCATAATGGCACTCAGTTTTGTTTTAATTCTCTCCTTTGCTACAGCTTCCAGGGGGTCCTGAGTGAGTCCTATAACTGAACTTGGCCTTTTAATTAGCTTGTTGATTTGGTGGGCCTCTCACACTACAGCATAGAAAACTGCACTGGTCATTACAGAGTTGTAGAAGATATTAAGAATGTCACAGTCTCCTAACAAAAAAAGAGCCTGCTCTGCCCTTTCTTACACTGTTCTTCTGTGTTCTAAGACCCATGTAGCCTGTCATTGATGTGGACCTGCAGGTACTTATAGGACTGCATCATCTCTGCATTCATTCCCTGAAATGTAACCGGACATGGATTGCTCTGTGGTGCAGCAAAAGTCAATACACAGTTCCTTGGTTTTGCTAATGTTAAGCTGAAAACAATTCTTTTCTGCACCGCCAAACAAAGCTCCTCACCTGACTCCTATACTCTGTCTCATCCCTCTTATTTATACACCCCATAAGGGCAGGATCATCTGGGAATTTCTGCAAGTGACCTGACCTGATGTTATTTTTATAGTCAAAGGTGTACAGATTGAAGAGAAAAGGTGACTGGACTGTTGCTTGTGGTGCCCCAGTGTTGCTCACATCCACTTCAGAGAGACAGTGCTTGAGTCCCACAAACTGTGGTCTGCTAGACAGATAGTCCATTATCCAGGACACCATAGGCTCATCCACCTGCAAATCTCTGAGTTTACCCCTTAACAAGGATGGCTGGATGGTATTGAAGGCACTGGAGAAATCCAAAAACATAATCCTCAGAGTGCTGCCATAATTCATATGTAATTAAAGTGTTTACAACACATCCTTGGTACACACTAAAAGGTGGTGCAAGCTGTAATTAGTAAAGCCTATATTTTAAAAATGCTACATTAAATTTCTTTTAGTGCACCTACTATTCAAATTAATTTCTATTTCTTTAGTCATCCTTAACTTTTTGTTCATGCTGTCCTAATCACGTTTTTGTAGACTTTTGCTATTCACTCTAATGTAGAGCTCATATTTATATTTTTTAAAAGTATGATACATTTTCCCTGTGTCTGCATGGGTTTCCTCCGGGTGCTCCAGTTTCCTCCCACAGTCCAATCCTGGTTCCTAATGTGTGATCATCCAATATTGTTATAGAGTGTTAGATTCTAGTGCTATGGGCTGGGGATATTGTTTATACAGTACAAAGCAAGTTGTAGTATAACTCATGGTGAGGTGTTTGCAGACTACTATGCAGTGTATTAAAATATAAAATAAGTGTTAAAATTAAAGCATAGTTTGACTTGTACATTTGAAATCTAAAATGAAAAGCAGTTGGCCTAAGAGCACTTTAACTACTCAGTGTTCCAGGTTCTTACTTTAAGTCTTGTGTGAAGAAGATAACATAATTTCTATTGTTTTATCGTTAGTGAGCAAATTATTTTAGGACACTCTGGGTTTAGGCCCTGGGAAATTATATAGTTTGAATAGTTTGGTCAGGGAAAGGCAAGAATTTCAACAGCAGCCTATGGTCATTCCTGGCCCAACAGTATCAACAACCAGACAGTGTTCAGAAACCATTAAGAAGGCTAACAGAATGTTAAGTTATATAGCATGATGTGTAGAGTACAAGTTCAAGGAGGTTATGTTGAAGCTTTATAACGCATAGGTGAGGCCTCATCTGGAGTACTGTGTACAGTTTTGGTCTCTGGGTAACAAAAAGAACATAGCAGTGCCGGAAAAAGTCCAGTGAAGAGCGACTTGGCCAATTCCAGGGCTACAGGGGATGAGTTTTCAGGAAAGATTTAAACAGCTGTGCCTTTTCAGTTTAAACAAAAGGTGATTAAGAGGTGACATGATTGAAGTGTTTAAAATTATGAGAAGAATTAGTACAGTGGATTGAGAGTGTTACTTTAAAATAAGTTCATCAAGAACACAGAGACACAGTTGGAAACTTGTTGAGGGTAAATTTCATACAAACATTAGGATTTTTTTCTTTACACAGAGAACCACAGACCCTTGGAATAAGCTACCAAGTAGCGTGGTAGACAGTAAGACTTTTGGGACTTTCAAAACCCGACTTGATGTTATTTTAGAAGAATTAAGAGGACAGAATTGGCAAGCTTTTTTCAGCTAAATGGCCTGTTCTCATCTATGTTGTTCTAATGTTCTAATGTACAGTGTTTCAGATTTTTCTCCTTTTCTGTTTAAATGTTCGCTAGACAATTAGAAATGATTTGTAACCCTTTTCTGACTTACCAACAACTACTTTTCTATGATTTACAGTAATTTCTTTTAGCTGCAGCATGACGTGACCTTAAAACCTTTATCCTTAGAGAAAGAGACTGAGGTGGTTTGGGCATATGAAACAATAGGCAAAAGGATGGCTGGGAGAAGAGGAGCGCCGAGATTAAGGAGAAGGAGATATCGCTAAGAGAGCAGCCAAAGAACACCTGGTTGGAAGTGGGTCTCACAAAAAAGGGTAAAAAGAACCACAAAGAGCAGAGGAAAAAATGTTTTAGAGGGCATTGAGCTAACCTGAGAAAACCCCTAAAAAAAGGCTATTAATATGTGAAGACTACATTTCATGCAGTACCTTTTCACTTACATGACACAAAATTTTAAAGGCAATGTCTCACTATACAACTTTTCTCCCAAATGTACATAGTTGACTCCTGAAAACAATGACAATATCTCACAGCAGAACACATTTTAGAACACATTTGTTCATGCTCACCAGAAAGTTTTGTCTCCCTTACTTTAATTTTCTGCACTAAGGACAGAACAACTTTCATTTTTCCTAATGTGCTCTTAATCATAACAGGACTGAATTGTACTTGTATGGGTGTATCTGAGGTTAGACAGGTGATGATAAAAAACAACAGAAGTGAATTTTAAAATAAACAAAGTTAGTCAATATAAACTGAATGAACTGCATACATCTGATGCTGCATGTGTGTTAGGCTTTGCATGCAGCTTTCCATGTAGGTTGGAGCTGCTCCAGTTGAATATTGACAAAGCTGTGCAAGAAATGCATGAAGTTTCTATTTGGAAACAGGAATCCTGATAATCGTGTTCACTTCTTCTAACCTTCCAATTAAAATACAGTCCACTTCAAAGTTATATTATGGGGAAAATTTATAACGTTTGTTCCACTTTGACAACATACAGTATTCCATTATCATTTATGGGTAAAGCTCCTTTATACAGTGTTTCCCTATGTGTTGCACTTTTTTGGTTCATATTAGCTTTGTATAACAGGTATGGATTGTATTCTAATAAAAGTCACCAAAACTTTGACAAAATAGAAACTGAGATGCAGTAGGGAACACATTTTATTTCTAATTTATTCATTATAAGGTGCAAGCGCAGGCGGCACGGTGGCGCAGTGGTAGCGCTGCTGCCTCGCAGTTAGGAGACCCGGGTTCGCTTCCCAGGTCCTCCCTGCGTGGAGTTTGCATGTTCTCCCCGTGTCTGCGTGGGTTTCCTCCAGGCGCTCCGGTTTCCTCCCACAGTCCAAAGACATTCAGGTTAGGTGGATTGGCGATCCTAAATTGGCCCTAGAGTGTGCTTGGTGTGTGGGTGTGTTTGTGTGTGTCCTGCGGTGTGTTGGCACCCTGCCCGGGATTGGTTCCTGCCTTGTGCCCTGTGTTGGCTGGGATTGGCTTCAGCAGACCCCCCCGTGACCCTGTGTTTGGATTCAGCAGGTTGGAAAATGGATGGTTGGATGGTGTAAGCGCTTAAGTGACTGATGAATTAGATCTATACATCTCACTAGAACATAAGAGACTTACTTCATTTACCCATACTGTAACTGACCTGTGAGATCTGTGTCCACTGTTTACACACTGTGCTATTAAATGACTTAGCTTTGGGAACGTTCTGTAGTTTCCAAATATATATTTTTTACACTTAACAAAAACATGTGGTTTTTACTTTACTGTACTTAATGCGAATGTCCTTGGTAATGCTCAATACTTATTGCACTTACAGAATTTGTAAAAACATTACACAAATGGAAAGTAAAGAGAAGCAGGAAAACTTTTGATTCCTCTGACAAGCAATATTTTGCATCTGTAATACAATTCTCCTAATCAACATTGTGCTTCTCTTTTCATAACTTTAAACATCATCCAAACAAAATATCAAAATGTATTTTTACATCAGCGTGATTATGCAGAATTCGACTTCTGAATTGACCTTTCACAAACATGTGAGCACCAGCGCACCTTTGGTGGAGGTAACACAAAAGACAGAGAGGACTGCTGCTGTTACTCTTGACCAGAAGTGGAATCCCTCAAAAGAGAAGATAAAGTCTCAAATCTGCCCGATGACCAGCGATCTCTGATGAGAAGCCACCTCTCTAGCTACTTTTACAAACTCAGCCCTGTGGTCTGATGACAAAAGGACAAAATGGGACAGGCTCCTCAAGACGAGAATGATAGAGAAAACAGAAATTGATTATTCCACTTTGCAGAATGCAAGAAAAACTATACGAGAAGCAGGCAGGGTGTTTCGCTGTCCAGTCCAGTGAAATTATTTGCAACCCTAAATATTGGGACTTGAAAAACTAAAACCTTTGTTCCATTCCATATGAACTAGTGTGGTGCTGAGGTGTCACCCGTCGCAAAGCTGCACTCGGGTGCTAATCTGGGATCTTGAGGTGGTTTGTCATGTGGTGGCTGCGGCAACGTGCTGTATCAGTGTGTGCTCCCAACCTCCTCCTCCTCCTTTGAATGTTCAGTCCATCACATCTTGTATTAATGGATATTACAGTAACCTGTAATATTACATATTAAAAATAAAATAACTCCTATACATTAAGCTGAAGGTATTGATTTTGACCAAGCAAAAAATTATTGTAAATGCTCATATAACTCTGTAAAATAACTTTAATACTAAATAAGAGGGGCAGCATGGTGGTGCAATGGCAGCACTGCTGCCTTGCAATAAGGATCCTAGAGCTTGCAAGGTCCTCCCTGCATGGAGTTTACATGTTCTCCCTCTGTCAGTGTGGGTTTCCTCCAACTGTCCAAAGATATCCAGGTTAGGTGAATTGGCAACGTTAAATTGGCCCTAGTGTGTGTTTGGGGTGTGTGTGTTTGTTTGGAGTATGTGGGTGTGTTCTCCCAGCGATAGACTGGTGGCCTGACCAGGGTCTGCTCCTGCCTTGTGCACTATGTTAGCTGCTTTAGGCTCCAGACCTGCAAGACCCCTATCTAGATTAATAAAGTTATAAAATAACATGACTAAACAAGAGGATGGCGAAGTAAAATCCAGTTTATTTAGGTCTATTGTCAAGGGAGAAAAACCCAGTGAAGCCTAATGGAGTAAAATAATACAAAGAGGCTGCTGATCTGATGATGAATACATTGAGGGTGCTGATGACTTTTTCACACAGTTCATGTTTTCCACAGTTAAGTTTCCATTTTTCAAACTTTGTGCTTACACATAATGGTAGACTGTTTTTTTATGGGTGTTTATTTCTTAATGCTTCACAACTACTCTTACAAAGGAAATAAAGAAAGTGAAAAAATCTGCTACAGTGGCCTATGTGAATACTTCAGTAGTCAAAGCACTTTTTAAATAGAAGAAAATGCCTTATGCCCACTCATAAAATCATATTTGTTTACAGATATTCCAGGTTTGCATATGATAATGTATATAATTTAATATACTTATTGAAAAGATCAACTTAATTAGTGAAAAACAGGGAGGGAACTGCCAGCAGGTGGTTAAGTTCTGTTACAATGCTGGTTGGCCTAGTAGTAAAATAGATAAGGGCTCCCAAGAGCTAATTAATGTGAGCTACAGTGAGATGTTGCCTGGGTGGAAGCATGCAAAGCTTCCTAAAGATTCTAGATTGGAGGCAAATGACCCTACTTCTGGAGAGAGAGAGAGAACTGAGAGAAAGTGAAAATACCTCTAGGGCGATAGAGAACAGTGTACAGTCCCAGACCAGGAGAGTTGGAACGCAGTTGCACCTTTAATATGAGCTATCTTAAAAATGTGGCACTATTAAATTAACTGAAAATTCAAGAATTAAAGGACACAAAGGAACTTCTAGACATAACCTGGGGTACTAAAGTAGAACTGTCCTTAACCCAAGAAATAATTTTGAAGCTTGGCCAGACGTTTGGGGATTAAAGCTGGCTGAAGTGCAGGGAATCACTAAATGTGAGCCGCGTGGTGAGTTGGAACAAGAGTTCAGTTGGACTACATTGTTGCCCACATCTTTTCAAATATGTCTATCAGACAGGCAGTGTGTTGTAGTGGGTAAGGCTTTGGACCTCAAACCCTGAGGATGTGGACTCAAATTCTGCTACAGACACTGTGACGATGAGCAAGTTACTTCTCCTGCCTGTGTTACAACAAACAAAATGTAACCAATTATATCTCTCAAATGTTCTAAGATGCCATGAATAAAACCATCAGTCAAATAAAAAGTCAATAATGAGTCACAGACATTCATGAACCTTAGTGGAGATAGTGGCACTCATAGCTAATGACATAATACCACTTCATTTTAGTCTACGTTACTCAAGTCCAATACAAATCTAGATATCATCAGTGATAGTGAATGTTCAAGGACGTTTGTCAAGGCAGTTCAATTTTTCTTGAGATATTTCAAACAGATTGCCTGTACAAAGATCTGAAATTTCAAAATATTCCTTTGAAAAGCAATAGCAAATCTGCTAATTTGTACATCTTAAAACAGAGAAGTATTCTGTGTGATTTCATTTACTAATTACTTTACTGTCTCAATTTTACCTTGACAGAGGTAACACCAGCTTGTTTATTTTGCATATCTTTCTGTTTTTCACCTTCAATAGCCGGCTGTCTATGAATTGTTGCCAGTCTGCAGAGCTTCATTGCTAGTAAATCCAGGAGTAATTTGCTCATCTATCTATTGTTAGTTGATTGAGATGCTCAAAACCCCACGGGGACCCTCACTCTTCAATCAAACATTAATCAACCAATTGCTCGAAATTCCACAGAGAACCTCCCGATCCACAAAAAGATTCTGTAACTAAAACTGATCCACTTATCAAAATGGTTGAAAGCCACTGTAATATAAATGATCCTCCTAACCATAAAATTATAAAATACAAGCAATAAATATAAAATATTATGAATGAAGTTATTAGGGTGACCAGACGTCCTGGTTGCAGGGACAGTTCAGTTTTCAGGCTATGGGTCCAGATAAATAACTGAAGAAATTCAAAATGTCCCGGTTTTAACAAGATTCCAATCTAAAAAAGTTAGATAATAAAGTTTTTTCAACATTGCTTTGCCTAAACAAACATCATGAGAATATATTTATAACAGTGTGCACAAAACTCCAAGACAGGACCCCATTTGATTAACAAAATGTTATATTTAAACAACATTGCAATGAGGAGCAAGAAACAGACAAAAGCAGAACACCGACATTTATTTTATACTTTAACCACTGTGTGGAATCATAGGTGTTCATTTGTAAAAATGTAAAGAGAAGAACAGAAATTTAATATGGTGTCCTGGAGGAAGATGGGACAAATTTCATTATAGGAGTGGTTGAGCACAATGAAAAGAGAGACTGTGAGAAAGAGGTAGAGAGAAATAGAAAAATTCTTACATGGCACAGTCACAAAATGTAACCAGAAAACAAGCTTTATTTCCACCACTGTAAAGATTTAACTATCTGCTATTTAAAAAAAGCAGGTAAAATCTAAAGCTATTTTTATTTTGCTCTCAGATTCATCCTACTGCAGCACACATATAATTTCTATGTATTGGAAAGGTTGCAGGGTACCAAGAAGCACTAGAGGATTTTTCCTCCTATTTGGAACAAATGTGCCAACCTGGTGTTGTTTGCAAACACTGCCCAGATGGCATGCAAAGGAGCCATCTAGGAAATGCAAGTCTTGCCCCAGTGGCCAAAGGAGGACTTGAGGTCCTGCTCCAGGTAGCAGCCAAATATTGGTGCATCTGGCACTTTAAGTAGATGGTTGCATACTTCTTACATGGTCAAAGATCACCTGGAACCTTTGGTTGACCAACTGGTCATGACCTCAGAATTAGTCAAGGGCTACATTTTAAAAGAGGCCCCCGTCCTTCAGCTAAACAAGCTTGGGGTTGGGACCAAAGTGTAGGCAAGGACTCAGTTGTCAAGGAAGTAGAGAAAGAGGAGAGAAAACCACCAGCATTGTTGGTAAGACAGGAGAGAAGAGGAGAAAGGTTGTCCAAGGACAGAATATTATGCATTGTAGAAATAGGCCTTGAAGTGGTGAGTGTTCATTGTTTTCCATTTATGTAACTTTATGCCTGTACCTCCCTAGAACATTTTTGTTTCTATAAGTAATAGCCCTTGAGACTGGACTGTGTGGTGTCTGTGACTAATTTTAAGTGAAGGACTGGCTCAAGAGCGCCCTACCACTAACCACTGCATGCATCCATGAATATGTTTTTTGACATTCTTTAATGCAAGAAAAACTAAGCTAAATGTTAGTTGGCAACAAAGAAAAGGATAACAAAAAATATCAAGTGCAATAGATCTTGGAAGAAAATGTGGGGGCCTAGGAAAGGTAAGGTAAAGTGAAAGCGATTTTTACTCGATTACGTTGACCACTTTTGTAAGGTGCTTTGGATAAAAGCATAAACGAATATGTCAAGGCAAGCAAATACAAAATTTGATTGAAAAATCTGCTTTAATATGTAAAGTAAAGGATGTATCTTTACACGTTTACCATTACTATAATCTGTGTGAACTAATAGTGTAAAATGGCAAAAAATACAAGCAGCAAATGACCGACCTTCTCTGAACATTTCTAAAAGAAAGAACATAAAAACAGACTAACCTTCTAGATCCTGAGTTTCTTCTGGCAGAAGCTCAACTACAATTTCTCCATCTCCTTCATCCTTGGCAAGCCATCGTTTCCCAATGAAGGTATAGCTTTCTAACACTTCTTCTTGCTGGGCCATCTCCTCCTCCTCGTCCACAGATTTCTTTTTCTTTTTCTTCTTTTTCTTGTCCTCTTGTGGCACAGTAGACACTGTGAGGCGTTTGATGATGACAGTATCCAGGTACCATCCATCTCCAACTCCTCTACCATTATGGCCAATCCGGAGTTTAAAGACTTTGCCAACATCGGCTGCTTCAATCTGTTTAAACATAAAAATATTGCAAATACATGCATTCAAAGAGAGTTTTAGTTTTACAATCAACACAGTCTTTATGCATTAGTAGTCCTACTTATGATGCTGATGACTGTCCCTTTCCAGAAAATGTGTGTTCAGTAATAGATGAATTTATCACGCATATATACTGAATGGCAAATCACAAAGAGGTAGTATGGCAGTTCAGTGAGGAAATGTTTAACACTGGTGTCTCACAGCTCCACCGTCTTGGGTTTGAAACCCAGCCCAGACTCTATGTGGATTTTGCATGTTCCTCCTGGGTCTGTGTAGATTTTTCTCCAGGTTTAAACCTCATATTCCAAAGTTGTCAGATTAATCAACACCTCAAAACTAGCCCTTACTGGATGTGCACACAGGTGTGCATGCTCTCCAAGGTTGGCTCACATTTAAACTCAATGCTGCCAGGATAGCTTCAGGACCCCAGTGACCGGAACCTTATTAAGCAGATTTGAAAATGGATGGAATGGTTGGATGAGAAATAAATGAAATACCTCAAATACCAAGGAATTTTTTAAATAAGAGAAAACAGGGAGAAATGGAGAGTGTGATAAGCCCACCATTAAAAAGTGTCAGTCAGTCCTTGAAAATTAAATAGCTGGGCAAAAAATCATGTGGCTAGAGAACCACTCAGAAGCAAACATCTTGGGGTATGATGCCCGTTATGTAGGAATCTTTGGGGGACTGTGTATGCTATACAGTGGTTATGAAACAGCTGGAAAGCTCCATAACTGAGATGGTACTGTAGCTGTTGTGATGGACGGCTGGAGACCTTGCTCCACCGGGAGGCCTGGAGAAGCAGGGGACGCAAGAGGGCAACCATGGAACTGGAAGGCTCAACCCTGTGGGAATCCGTGGCCACCACCAGGGGGCGCCCAAAGGACTAAGGAGCCTTGGACCACAGCACTTCCGCCACACCAGGAAGTGCTGCCGAACCAGGAAGCAGGTACACCCGGAGTGCTTCCGGGTGCCATGCGGCACTTCCGCCACACCAGGAAGTGCTGCAGGGAGATCATCAGGGAGCACCTCTAGCACATCCGGGTGCATTATAAAAGGGGCCGCCTCACTCCATTCAGGGAGCCGGAGTCGGGTGGAAGAGGATGGAGCTTGCGAGGAGAGGAGTAGAGGCAGCAGAAGAAAGAGATAAGGACTGAGTTTACTGGTGATTTGTGCATTGGCTGATGGACTCTGCGTGTACAGAGCGAAGAAAATAAAAAGCTTGTGTGTTTTGGACATCTGGCTGTCTCGGTGTCTGTCTGTGTCTGGGCATCTTTCACACTGTACATTCACAGATGCACTCTGGTCTATGCTGGAGAAAGGAAATCACAAATCTGTCAACAAAATTCAAACTTCACGTGCAGATTAAAATCAATAATACTGCAGACAACTGGAGTAAACTTTTTTAGGGTTAAAAATGAAATATTATACTTAACTATTATAATGTTATTTACATTATACTATTATTTGAAATATTATACTGAAAACAAAATCAGATAAAAAGCATATTGTAACACATTACGCAGTGTAATAGACGACCGGCTATGGACTCCGGGCGCCACCCCCAGGCCGCTAGGAGGAGCCCTCCGGACAGCAGGATGGTACCCCGACTTCCAGCAGGGCCTCATGGACTCTGTAGTTTATACACACAGCCCTGCTGGATACCTTGGGGGCCACCGGGAGTCGCTGTAGGGGGGCTAGTGGGCTCTTGCGTGCCCTATAACCCGGGAGTGCGTCACGGTCACGTGACCGGAGGAAGCGACGTGCTCCCGGGATGAAGAAGAGGACTGTTTGCCCTGACCCGGAAGGAAAACGGACTTGTGGGTTTGGCCAGGAACCACTTCCGGGTCAGGGTGTATAAAAGGACTCTGGGAAGCCCAGTACACTGAGCTGAGCTGGGAGGTAGGACGGCGAAGTGTCTGGGAGTGGAGGATTGTATTGTTTACTGTGAGAGAATTATTATATGAGTAGTGTGGTGGAAAGGGTGCTTTGTGCACGGTACAAGCAGAAAAATAAAGAGTCTTGTGCTTTTACTTCGTGTTTGGAGTGGTACCTGAGGGTTCAAGAGGTGGACAAAAGCCTTATCTGCGACAGCAGATAGCACAATTCTAACTGTCAAGCGTGGTGGTGGCAACCTGCTGCTGATTCTGTAAAATTCCCCTTTGGTTCAACTTCACTATCTTTAATGAAGTTGCCCCCCTGCTGGATCTCAGAAGAAAATTAACTAATAAAATTAATTTGCCATCTAGTTGAATAGATTTAGGCAGTGCATTGTACTGGCTAAGGCACTGGCCTTTAAAGTACAAGGTTCAAACCCCATCTCTGTCTCACTGTGTGGATTTAAGGATGTCAATAAGTCTCCCTGCACTCCAACTCCAAACAACATCTGGAATCAGCTGTAATCCTTGCTGATCTTGTAAGTCACCTTGGGTAGAGATATTAGCCAAATAAATAATAATAATAATACTACCCATCACAGCTAGCCTTTCAGCATTGCTCTTTTGGAGATTACAGAAGCCCAAATTAACATTTCTCTATCAAGTTGATTGGGGTCTTTTGACATACAGTTAACTACAGTACTGTCATTTGAAAAACAAGAAAGAGGATCAGACATTGAAATGATCATTGCAATTGACCTTTTTATTTTATACACTTACTCAGCATTTCTAACTTATTATTAATGCATCATAACCCAGAAAGCTAATAGCTGTGTTAAGCGAAACATAAATTTAACTTCAATCAAATCCAATAAAAATATATATTGTAAAATTGGTAGTTATTAATCTTGAACATATTTCATTATCATAGTTAATTATCTCTTTTTATCGCTTTTATCCCACCACATTTCAGCTGTCATATATTCTGTAGCTGAGTGCTTAACAAGAGTAATTCTGAATTTCTGTGTTACTTAAGTTATAAGTCTACCAAACTGAATTGCATGCTTTTAACCTAGTTACAGTAAGGTACTTATATAACAAATCACAAAAAAAACAAAAAATCATATTTCACATCTGGGGGTCAAAGGCTGTTCATGGCAACCACATGTGTCTTGTGTTCTTCTTCTAATTAATTACACCATGCTTAAATGTGTGCTTTTTTTAAATGACAGTGTTCATGATTTTATTTTAGCAGACCAGATTGAGTCTACACTGTATTTGCAGCAGAATTTCTACAGTATTTACATGTTTTAAATATTATATTTTTTAGCAATATGCAAAATACACATTCTGTCACCTCACCTAGGAATAAGGACTAGAAAAAGATTATCAAGTTTAAGTCCCTTCGTGCCCAACATGCAGCTTGGACACGTCCTTTCTAGAACAAGTGTTTATCAACCATATATGCCAGATTCTTGGACAAGATATTACATTAACTCTTCACTATAGTGTGCCAACCCGAAGACTCCCTAGTAGTTTTACTATATTAGAGAACTTGCAGAGCCTCAGTTAGGTGGGCCAGGACAGGTTGTATCTTGTCTGAGACGGACGTGTAGTTGAGTGCAGCTGTGGCACAAATTGAGGGGGACAGACTGGAACCTGCCTCAGGCAAACATATGGTAGCTTGCTGTGTGAAAAAACGTACAACATGAGTGTACCACACAGCTGAGTTTGTCTGCTTGGGTTGAATGGGAAGTGAGGTGCATGCAAATGCTGAAAAATTGTAAAAATGCATCCATGCACCATCTCACCAAGTGCAAGTTACACATTTTCCGTAGAATTCATACCAACTCCCGTGGCTGTCGTTGATTGTGTGCAGAACAGACAGCTCCATCCACACACACGTCTTTTGTATTGAGAACTGACGTACATGCAAGCGTTGAAGAAAATTCAAAAGTGCATGCATGTGTTATCTAGTGGCTCTGGTTGAGCGTGAACAGAGCAGACTGCTCAATAAACACACACAAACACACACACAGGTCTTTTGTTTATATTTGTCTAATAGTCACACACGTGTGCATGGGAGATGGTTTACAGGCTCAAACAGTGGTGTTTCTCAGTCGGACCAGGGGTTGGGGCTGTCATCTGATACTTTCTCCTTTTCTCCTTCTGCAGACCAGCCGAAGACCATGCATCTCAGTGACATGACCAGTCAAACCACTGATGACACCACTTCCAGCATCTGTTCATGACGTCACTTCCAGTACCCAGAACACATTTTCCTGCCACATCAGTTCAAGTTCCGGCCTCCCTGGCTCCACCTCTTCCTCTGTTCCACCATATTTATAAATCAGTTTCATCGTGTTACTCAGTTCTGTTGTGAACTCGAGTCTGTAAAGACATATTTTCTTTTTTTGCCTGTCTATTTTCAGTTAAACGGGGTGGTCATCCCCAAACCTTTTTCTGATTGCTGCCTGTTTTACTACTATATATACATAGTATAGATATATACTATACTGTATATATATATAGATAGTATTTATAGATACAGTATATATTCAGATCATGGGGCTCAAATTACCCATTATGGAAGAAGATATGGTTGAGTTAATTGTTGAAGGCAGTGATACAATACTCAAGACTGGAGCCACCATGGATGCAAAAAATATGACCTGGCAGACTGTACACTAGTAGAAATGGATAACTACCACCATGGGGTACTATGCCCATTATGTAGGAATCTGTGGGGTAAAGAAGGATATCTGTTATACAGAGTTACCTGCTTCCTACTGTAACCTACTGGAGTGATGACCCAGGAGTTGTGCAGCTCTGTAGGTAGAATTTGATGTTGATTCTGAGCAGGATTTAAAAGCCTGCTCTGGTCTGTTGTGGAGTGCAGAATAAGGAGGGGAAAACTCAGACAGTGGAAGGAAGACATAAGAAAGGGGGTGATTTGTGATGGTATTGTGGTGGGCAAGTGGGTGTGTCACCTCTCTCAGAAGACAGAAGGTTAAAGACCTGTTTAGGTTGCCGCAAAGAGGGCAGCTTTATTTTTGCTTTGAGTTCGACCTTTCGCTCTCTGCTTAATACATATGCACTTTTTTTGTATCTTTGCCTATATGGCATTATTTCCAGGTTTGTTTGACTCTCATACAGCCTCACCTCCTTTCCTATCTTACATACTTTCATATACAGCAACACCTTCAACATACACTCACACTGGAGCAGTTTAGCGATGCCACTGTTCTCATATCATTTGTCTTACCGTGGAACACACTGAAACTAAAAAACAATAAAGGTTGAAAATCTAGAAAAAAGAAATCATGGAACTCTGTGCCTCCCTTAAACATATCTTTGGGGCTGCTTGTTTTCCCTATAAATCATATTTGAAAGGTGATCATGGCCAGGGCATACCACAAAACACTGGCACTAGTAGCAGCCCATTTTTCTCAGCTGAAAGGCCTTTACCTTTTCATTCTAGAGTTGCACACGCTAGCCTCTAGGGATCTCTCCTCTGTCTGAAGTGGTATGTCCAAAGCATTGCTTAATTGGAATTGCACATGGATCCTCCAGTGAAAGTGGTCATGCATGTCCTCATGTGTGACAGAGTGTAGCACAGACATAGCAGCATGTTGCTAAGGTAAAAAGAGGTTACTTGTGTCCATTACTTTAACATCTGGCGGAAAATGTGATAGCACAGTTCATTGTCTTTTTGGTTTACTGTTTTGTTATTTTTTTATTTTTCTGTGGCATACAGTATTGTTGGGAACACAGTGAACAATAGACAATAACTCTGTGCTACAGTCAGAAGTTTTTCTTTCTTTTTTAATTTTCTTCCCTTTTTTGTCATTTGGGTGTCTGTTAAGACTATGGTGTGTGTGTATATATATTTATTTAACTACCTACATATTTAGTCAGTCAGTCATTATCCAACCTGCTACATCCTAACACAGGGTCACGGGGGTCTGCTGGAGCCAATCCCAGCCGGCATAGGGCGCAAGGCAGGAAACAAACCCTGGGCAAGGCGCCTACCTACATATTTATTTATTTATTTATTTATTCATTTATTTATTTATTTATGCATACTTATTTGATAATCTTCTGTAAAACACAAAATTTCCCCTGGGGACAAATAAAATTCTTTCTATATTGTAAAATATGTGTAGACATTTTAGTGTCTTATATATAAACGTCTACGCGTGAAAGTGTGTGTGTCTGGAAGTGCAAGGCTACAGCTTGAAGCTCAAAGAAAGCGACTCTGTCACCAAAGTAAAACTGACTCCGCTAATACACAAGTGAGATGAGCACATCGGCAAAATGAAACCTCCGAGGAGAGAAAAGCTCGCTTAGCCGCTTATAGACAACAGAGGCGAGTATGTTTGCAAAACGAAACCGACGAGGAGCCGCTAATACACAACTGATGTGACTGATTGAAGTGCCAGAATCCATGGTTTCTACAGCACAGACTTACACAGCTAGTTATTTAATAAAACCAATGATTTTCAAACATTTTTGTTAAACATTTATGCCCATCAATAGAATCACAATATCTGCAAATAAGAAATACACTTGTAATCAGTCATTCATCTATTCTTTATTAAACCCACTTAATTCAGGTCAGAGTTGCTGGAGACCGAACCTGTCCGGGCAGCATCAGGCACAAGGCAGGAGCCGACACTGGATGGGAAACCAGTTCATCCCAGGGCACCAGACCATAGCCAAACAGGAAAAGCAATATTAAGAAAATTCTGATTGAAACGAATAGAATAATTGATGTGTACTAGAGTGTATTTGCTGATCAAGTCTTGAGAAGTGGAGTGAAGGGACCCTCTAACTAAGTTTCATTTATGACAGCCTCTCTTCACAGCATTCATGGACAATCTGACATTGACAGCTTTGTCGGTGGCTGGATGCACACTGATCCTAAAAGGGCTTTAGTGGCTCACTGCCTGGGCTCAGAAGCAATTCAAGCCATTTAAGTCCCCCCGTTCCATGGTTTAGTAGAGAGGTAAGGTGATATACAATTTTCACTTCTCGATAGAAGGGGTCCAGATTCCTTTAGTAACAAAGAAACCTGTAAGGCACCTGGTAAAAGATTTTTACTATAGCACACTGAAGGGCTGAGGCAAAATATGGTTCAGATATCTGACAGAGCAAGACATGTAGTTCTCTTGGTACTGACAGGTCCCTAGTAAGCCTGGAAGGAGAATGAATTTGAGAGAAAGAGGGGAAGATACAAAGAATCTGTACAAGTGGAGAGGTAGGAATGGCGTTCACTGTGTCTGCCAATGGAGGTAGAGTGTTGAGGCATTCCAGGGCAATCGCTCTACAGGGACCTTAAGCTGCTTAGCATTACAGGAGAGCACAACAGGGAAGCCATCAGAAAGATAAACAGAGGCTGCAGGGACAGTCCTCAAGATCACTGTGAATGAGAAATAAGTTGGGACTTTATTAACCCCAGCTGGGTTTTATGGGCAAGGGAGTATGATCGTCTACAGACCCTAAACACCCTATGACCAAGGGTACAATCACTAATGATGGGATCGAGTCAATCGCAAAGATGTGTGAAAAAACTTGTTACTCTAAAGATAAATCATGTACCGTAAAAACAAGCTATATATCAAGTGGTTATAATGTCTGCTGCATTTTTCCAAGAATAAAACAGTCATATCAGCCATTTCATTGCAAATGGTCATGATGATTATGTAATGATATGTCAGTTTCATTTATAGGCATTTTTACATAAATGCATATATTAGTCCACATACTGCACAATGCACGACTTTAAATGACCCCTACCTTGAACACATCTGTTGACCCTCTTTCAAAATTGTCAGATCTGCTTCTCAAGTTGATCAGTTCTGTTTTTCCATTTTCTCCATAAATCTGAATGAACACATTGGCATCAGTGCCTGCTGAACGGACGTTGCCTGTGATGACTGTCACCTCAAAGTTGGTCACTAAAAATATATATATAAAAATCATTAATATGAAAAGACAACCCAATATTTATGCCTACAGTATTAATCAAAGCCATAGAAAGAAGACAGGAAGTTTATTCCAACATGATTTAAGATTTTTTCTTTGCTCAAAGCAAACTGTATTGGTTTGGTGTGATATATTCATGATAACATCCATCCCTCCATTATCCAACCTGCTATATCCTAACTACAGGGTCACGGGGGTCTGCTGGAGCCAATCCATTCATGATAACAGTTATCTCAAAATGTCGAAGGTTCATCTGGTGTACATACTTAAAGTTTTAAATTCAAGTCCTTAGCCCAGGGGTGGCAAACTCCAGTCGTGGAGTGCGGCAGTGGCTGCAGGTTTTCATTCTAACCATCTTCTGCATTAGTTTTTTGCTGCTAATTAACTTCTTTTGCCTTAATTTTAATTAACTTGATTCAGGCCCCTTAATTTCTTTTTCTTTAATTAGTTGCCAAACAATAATGAGACACAAAAGAAGGTGGCACATGACCAGCTCACCCATGCCCATCACACAATATCTGAAAATAAAGAAAGGTGAAGGTCTCAGTAAGGTTGATCCCTCAGGTCCCCAAAACATTTTGACAATGTTCTTAGAAAAAACTGAAAATCAACAGTTCTGGGGGGTATTTTTCTTACGTCGCTTAAACCATCCGAGATCAGGTGCCTCATCTTGGATGAGTTAATGCCAGTGAAACTCATCCAGATAAGTCGGTTTTTCAAACGCAGCTGTGTATTAGATTAGTGTAGCTGGATCTAATCATACGAGATGAATGCGCGTGCCCGCGCTGAGTGAAAAGCCCATATATATTGAGTCTAGAAAACGTGATCAGCAAGTCTTTGATAGGCTGCAACAAAATGACGAAAGAACGGGCGCATTTTTTTTCACACACGCGGCACAAGACCTTTTATTCGAAGGACACGAAGAATTTCAAGATTTAATATACACAAGGGGTAACACTGCAAAAGCAGCCCAGACCAGAAAAGACGGCTGGCAAAAAGTGGCCGAAAAAATTAAACGCTGAGTAGTGTACATTGTACTTACTGAATGCAGCGTTTCATTTCCTATGTGTAAGATTAATTATTATTTAATATGTCATAATTCCAGATCAAACGTGAGCACAAGGACAACATGGGAACAGGTTAAAGTGAAGTACAAGAATATACTTCAAACTGGTAAATATTGGTATATAACTATTTAAAGAATTGTTGACATAAAGAATCATATATAATATAAAAAACATTAATTTTAAAGCTAATAAGGAGGCAGACAAGCAAAAAACAGGTGGAGGTCCACGCGGTCCAGACCTAACCCCTGCAGAAGAGTTGGCTCTCCAGCAAAATGCCCATCGCCCTGTTTCTGAGGGCATTCCAGGGGGAAGCTCCTCCTCAGAACCAGTGGCAGGATGCAGTGGTCACTTCATTTCAGGTAAAGGATGGTCATTGCATATTTGTCCTCCATGTGTGCTATTGGTATGTTCCATATAGCCCTCTTTTTTGTTGGGTCAGTTGCAGGGAATGTCATATCCCTTGAACCTGTGTCTGACCAACGAGATATTAACGAAGGTCAAATATTTGATGAAGACACTGTGTCTGATTATTCATCAGGAGGAGAGGTACATTTTCCAAATAATGTTTGATCAAACTCCACTCTGATCAGTCCATGTGCCCCAATCACATTTGGAAATCCTGGTAATGAGAATGTTAGGTTGATTGTGAGATTCTTTATGGAACTGTGGGTATTTTTGCCTGTGTATTACCTACCTGCAATGGCATGAAACGCCTCTTTTATTGTCTGCACACGCAGGTGTCCAGGAAACACAATGAAAACCTGAAGGAAATGTTTCAGAGCCAAACAGACTTTACGAATTGCCTGGCAAACTGCACTTTTCGATAGCTGTTCCGCATCGCCTACAGTATATAAAAAAGTGCCGCTTGCAAGAAACCTCAAAGCAATGCCTACTGTCTGTGTGGTTGTGAGAGCCCTACTTCACCGAGTTTGACTTCGAATATACGGAGCTAATAAATCTTTGAGGTACAATATTCCCCCTCGGCTAAAGCGGTATCTTTCGTACAGAATTTCCTCCGGGGGCAATAAAGGATCTTGCCGATCGCGCAAAACCCTCTTTATATGAAATTCTCTTCGTATAATTTGTGCACCGATATCAATTGGTCGCTCATTCATGAACGGCGAAGCCCTGACTAGATGACTTCCACACCGTCACTGATCACGTGTGTAAACTAATCCTTGTTTACGTAGAACCAACCTGCTCCGAGCAGGTTTGCGGATTTGGATGTGTTGCTATGACAACACTTCCAGCAAAAGTTTCAAAAAAACGACAGATCCAGGATCAGGCCAAATCTTCAACAATTACATCCGGCTAAGCGAGTAATCCACGTACGAAAAATACCCCCTGGAAATGTCTGCTGTGTCAGAATGAGACCAGCAACAAGTCATTGAATTAAATAACGAGTTTAATTAACAGCAAGAATTGGCTTCTCATTAAGAAACTAGTTGGAGTGAAATTAGTTGGGGGTTTGAAGCCCCAATTTAGCTGGTCAGCTGTTGACTTGTTTCACATTTGATTACTGTTTGGCTGTCATTTAATGAAGAAAATAATTAATTCAGAGCACTGAATCCTTAAAAACAGGGCTATTAAAATAAAGGGAAAAAGAAGTTAATTAGCAGTGAAAAGTGGTCAGAGATTAGGACAAGGGTTAGAATGAAAACCTGCAGCCACTGCGGTCCTCCAGGACTGGAGCTGGGCACCCCTGCCTTAGCCAGCTGGCCACAACATCATGCTACATAAATTGATTTAGCATGTTTGTTGATTGTTAAAACAAATCTCTACCTCATGGAACATTCTGACAATGTTCCTCAGTATCATTTAATCAAAAATAAATTGCATTAGTGTTTGAGTTTATAGTATTATGTTCAGATTCAATTATGACTAATTAAATTTAAGCTCCTGATATCTACACTTTATCAAATAATATTTGAGTCTATTTAACCCTGATTCAAAGTATTTAGCAGTATCATTTTAATTAACATACAAATAAGCTTGTCTGATCATGTTATAGTAGCCTAATTCTGCTGTTGCAAAGAAATGAGTAGCTTTGAAAACATGTTTTAATTAGTTAATTTATTTTAAAATTTGGCTATTGATAACACTGTTAGTCTATATAGAAAAATGATAATACTGCCCTAATTTATTCTCCATTTAAAATTTGCTATAACAACGGCTACCAACCAACAGAAATACAAATATAACCTCAGACCTGATGGATTAACATAATAATAGCAATATGATTCATACGTAGTACGCTCTTCAAAATTCAAGGCAGAACCACCTCTCAAAAGAAAAAAAGATGGGTAATAAAAATAACATTCTGAGTTAAACAGTTATAAGCATTGTAAGACGGCTTGCAGTTTAGAGTGAAATATGCTTAATGTAAGTAAGAATTTAATTTTATTATGTGATATATTAATGACAATAATTTTGAATAAGTTTGAACTTCAAATTAGATAGACCATTCTTTTAACTCATTACAACATACAATTTCAGCCACGACTGACTAAATGAAAGTTTTTATTTGAAACTAAACCCAACCTCCTGAAGTTTGACATTCTTTAGTTTGAGAAAGATATAAATATTTTTGTAATTTAACTTTAAGTGCATCACAACACCATTTTAGTGTCTAAGCATTTTGTTGCTGAGGTGCTATGGCGCACTGCCCCCTTATTAAGGAAGGCTTTTCAAGAGTCACTACACGTCTTGTCATGAAGGCTCTGCTATAAAACTCAACACAGCACTTCAGCTCTCTGGCTGAAATTTCAGATATAAACCGTGAGCAGTGTTAGTCTTGAACTCATAACATCTCATTTTGTGATTTGGTTTGGAGTTTTAGTGTTTTGTTTCTGGTGATATTTTCACAGTTTTTATAGCAACTTCTGGCAATTCTTGTTTTGACTTTACTTATAGTATGGACCTCATTTTAAGAGCAATTTTCATTATTTTAGAAAAGTATTTTTGTTCCACTTTCTTGAAAATGCATGTATCTCTTAGTCTGTTTTTAACAACATCTTTGCAGTTGCTCACAATCCACTGTGTCAGTAGACAAATATGAAGACGTCATCTGGAATTAAAAAGTCAGGCGGTGAGAGCCTGTGCCACAGTCACTTCAAGCATTTGTGACTGACACAACACAAATCAAGCATAATATTTAGACTGCACAGCAAAACATTTAGTACGGTTTCACTTAGTTCGTATTTTCACTGACAATTCAGTGTCCACTGTGACCTGGAAAGTAAGTAAGGAGATAGTTTGACTGCACCACTTCCTGCAGTTCAAAATATGATGATAACATGATATGCAGCAGTTTGGACTGAACTGATTACTCAAACCCAAATGCCCTTTACCCTTCACATGATGGACTATAAGATGATATGACTTCATTTTACAAAACCACAAATCTTTAGAATTCCTTATTTACTTATGGTCATAGTTAAAGTAGCTATAAAACAACTATACAAAGGAAACCCTGTCAAGACAAATGCAATTATAAAAGAAAATGCAATCAGGTACATTCTGCTAGCCAAATGATTCCAAAAGGGTACACTGCTGACAGCAATGGCAGAACAACCACTATGAGGACACATTAGTAATGTGTATTTTGCTCAGAAACACAGAGAAAATCAGAGGCTACATTAATATGGAATCACCAAATAAGAAACAGTAAAGCAAAAGATGCTTCATGGTCAGATTCATTCATTGGCCACACAATCTTGTTACAGGTTAGAACAATTTAAAAATACCAGTCAATGAGACAGAATGGCTCTGACTTGAACAGGAAGCTAAGACCCCTCTGAGAAAGAAACACAGATGACAGCAGAACTCAACTCCAGATGGAGTTTAGCTAAAAGTCCAAATTCTGTGAGATATCCAGCAATGCCACCATGCTGCCTAATGCTTTCTTATCTCCAAAAAATATGCAACGATGAGCTTGTTCACAAAACTGAGGCAAAATGATTTATATATTGCTAGGCTTCAATTATAGACAGTGTGATCTATTGCATAAAAATCTGCCCTTAAATGAAAAGCACAATAATTCAAATTCAACCCCTATCTCACACTTTGGCTTTAAATAAATGACTTAATCTAAATATGAAACTATATACCTATTTGCATTGCAAATAAAAAATGATCATGTGTGTCATAGTGGTGCAGTTGTTTAGACATAAAAAGGGGTTAACTCCCAGCCTGAAACAGAGTTTCCATATTATTCTTTATTAATTTAAGATTTCTCAGAAATATTCTAGTTTCCTCTCAGATATGTGTACATGTTAGCATAAGAAAATGTGTCCTGTATGAAGGGGAGTCTTGTGCTTGATTAGACCCTAAAACACAGAACTGGCGAGGATGGCCTCCTTCTCCCTGCGATTTGGGATGAATAAAAACAGTTAAAAAAAATGAGTTAAAAGTAGTACTACATGATTATGAGTAAATAAAACAAGGATAAATTCAATGTTACTGATTAATAACATTCAAAATAAACTTTCAGAATAATTCAATTAAAAATAAACTATTTGGTGATTGCTTTATTATTGTCTTCCACCTTAATAAATTGGTAAGTGTCTGGGTGTCTATCTAGTTGTTATGTCATTCTAAAAGAAGCATCACCAACATTTGTAATAATTAAACCCATTGAATTTGTCCTTCCAATAGATGGCACATCACAAAGCATTTGTAATAGATAGATAGATAGATAGATAGATAGATAGATAGATAGATAGATAGATAGATAGATAGATAGATAGATAGATAGATAGATAGATAAGGGGAATTGCATTTTATTAATAAAATGTTGTGATGTGCCATCTGTTGGAATGACAAATGCAATTAATTTAATTATTACGTGCATTACAAAAAAAACATACCATACCAATAGATGGTGCACTGCAAATGTTAACGCTGAGGTCTATGTTGATTATTTAGATTTCAACTCGCCTTCATTATGTATCATAGCTAGTTTCACAATGAAATATTGGAAGGAATGTTATTCAGAATGGTATAAAGTTGGTATTTTATGCGTATAAAGTAAGGATAAAGTACACATTGATTACAACATTGAATTTTTATCAATTACCTACTATGCTGTACAGAACAGGTGGATCTAAAAAATGGACGGAATTTGATTTATATAGCCATATGAGGGGTTGGTATCCCAGCTGCAAAGTGGCGAATAATGCAATCTTGTAGTTTGGTTTGATTCTATATGGAGTTTCCATGCTCTCCCTATATTTATATGTGTTATGATCTTTTTTTCCTCCAGCAAGCCATAGATATGGAGGCTAAGCTAAGTGATGACTTTAAATTGGCCTGGCATGAGTGAGTGAGCCCAGTGACTGACTAATAATTCAGCTAATGCCTAATGCAACTGAGATATATAATATGCCTGAAGTTCATGCAATCATCCTAGGGTGAAATAAACAAGTTTGGAAGACACAATGAATGGACTGATATTTTTACAGCTTTTCACAAACAGTATATGTAGTTTACAATAAAACATCTCCTTGATCAAACAGAATCAAACAGACGTGATGTCAAACATCATGGTATTTCAGACTATGTGAGTGGGCCCTGGTTGTTTCTTGTCTTGCACCAACTGCTGCCAGAACTGGCCCTGGCCCGCCACAACCCTGAACAGGATTAAGCAGTTTGTTAATTTTATGCTTTTACATTATTCCTTTAAAAGGCAGTAGAATCCGTACTGACAAAACAAGACTTTACTTAAAAAGCAGCCAAATACATTTTATTCCAGTTCATTATTTTTATCTGTTTATGGCTTTAATAATTACTAGAACACTCTTTAATTTCCAATAAAAAAAAATTAAACTTACATTTTTCAATGTCTAAAATTTCGCTGGGGTAGATTTCCACTTCTACTTTCCCATCTGCCTCATCTTTACAAAGCCAGCGATGACAAGGAAACATATACTGCATTCCATGGACAGGCACCTTGATCTGAACACTGTCCAGAAACCAGCCAGCACGCAGGCCTTCATTAGTGTGCCCAATGAGCATACGATTAATCTGGCAAAAAAAAAAAAAAACTCCAAGTATTCAGACTTAAGTGTCAAAACATTGAAAAAGTCGATTCTAAATAAGAAAGCTACATCACCTTTCCAATATCTAGGGTCTCAATAGTAAATGCGTCCACTCGTCCTCTTTCAAAGTAATTGCGCAGGTCATTATCAGAGACCACGAGAAACTGCTTACTTGTGTCTCCATTCTCACCGTAAAGTTTGACAAACACCTTGGAATCTGAACTGGCCCCTCTGATATTACCAGTCTTCACCAAGATGTGGTAACTGATATCTGAAAAAAACACAGAGACACTGAACTCTTGTTAAATGTTCATAGTTTCTGTATCATCCCTGTTTAAGAGCTTCACAAAGGCCATATAAAATGTTCCAGTTACATTCCCAATAATTCTCAATAGAAGAAATGAACTGCAAATCAAGTCACTAATACACATATTTGTTTCAGACTTTGCCATTGATAACGTGACTATGCATATTCAATCACTGAGCATAATACTAGGAATACCTGTACACCTTCTTATTCATGTAATTATCTAGTCAGCCAATCATGTGGCAGCAGTGCAATTCATAAATAAACATGCAGATACAGGTCCGAAGCTTCAGTTAATGTTCACATCAAATACAAGAATTTCAGTAATTTTGACCAAGGCATGATTGACGACACCATATAGACGTCTTTAAATATTTCTGTAACTGCTGATCTCCTGGGAATTTCATGCACCACAGTCTCTAGTGCAAAAAACAAAAAATATCCAGTGAGTGGTAGTTCTGCTGAAGAAAACACCTTATTGATGATAGATGTTAGAGGAGAATGGCCAGACTGGTTTGAGTTGTCAGAAAGACTACAGTAACTCAGATAAATACTCTGTACAATTGTGGTGAGCAGAAAAGCATCTCAGAATGCACAACACATTGAACCTTGTGGTGGATGGGCTACAACAGCAGATGACCATTCCTGTCAACCAGGAACAAAAAGCTGAGGCTGCATTTGGCACACGTTCATCAAAACTGAACAGCAGAAGACTGGAAAAAGACTGTAGCTTGGTCTGAAGAATTTCAATTTTTCTCGACGCTCACAGATGGCAGTGTCAGAATTTGGCACCAACAGCATGGAGCTATGCACCCAACCTGCCTGGTTTCAACAGTCCAGGCTGGTAATGGTGGTGGTGTAATGGTGTGGGAAATGTTTTCTTATCACATTTTGGCCCTTTAATACCAATCAGTCATCACTTGAATGCCACAGCCTATTTGAGTATTGTTGCTGACCATGTGCATCCCTTTATGGGCACAATTTACTCACCTTCTACAGGCTGCCGCCAGCCTGATAATGCACCAGGTCACAAAGCAAAAATCATCTCAAATTGGTTTCATGAACATTGCAATGTGTTCAGTGTCCTTTCCAGTCACCAGGTCTGAAATCAAAAGGACACCTGTGGGATGTGGTAGAACGGGAGACTCGCAACATGAATGTGCAGCTGGCAAATCTGCAGAAATTTGGTAATGCAGCATGTCAAAGTGAACCAATGTGAATCTCAAAGGAATGTTTGCAACATCTTGTGGAATCCATACCAAAAGGCTGTTTTGAGAATACAGAGAGACCCTAACTAGAATGAGTATTGTGTACCTAAAAATGTGAGTGAATGTGCTAATAAGGCTCATCTTTACTTATCAATATAACTCAATTCTTCTTATCCTATTAGATTGTTATTACCTGCTTCATTTAGGTTGAAAAAGTAAAGAACCAGTTGTTATTTTTAACCTACAGTATAAGGTCTTTTAGTGGGAGAAATTGAGCTAAAAATGCATTTTGGCCTGCTCTGAATTAGGATATAAAATTAGTTTGAATATGTCTGTTGGAGTTTCAGTACTTTGATCTTCCTTTAATTACTCTGTGAAGGTCTCACTTTGCACTTGACCACCCCATTCCTGTACCTTATGTTTATCATTGCACTACATATAAGCATTTCATTTGAATCTGCCTAATTTGTACATAGCATGCATGATAATTAACTCGACTTCCATCTTCTCAACTAGAGTATATTTTGTAATCATATTATTATGCCTGATAACAACTTTCAAGAAAAATACACTATTGCAATGCATTACTTTCTTGTTATGCTGCAAATAATTTAAAAATATTATTGTTAGGCACTATCACATAAACAACAAGCATGGTTGCAATGCCTCTGCACACAAAACAGAACTTGTTAAATCAAGAAGCCCAGATACCAGTAATGCTTGGATTAGTAGTGGTGAGTTGGGATGAATCGCTGAGGGGCATGGGTGCATTCAATAAGAAAGGCAAAAGTCGTAAACTGTTATGCAGGCACTGGGTCAAAAGGCAGTTCAAGCAAAATGCAGTCAGAATGGCAAAAAAATAAAATGCTGAGAAAACCAGGTTGGATGTCAATACATGAGAAAACAAAGCATTTGAGAACAGAAAAGGTGTACCCATGTGCAAGGGTTTGAACCCCCATCCATAATCCTGTCCACTTTGTTTAGCTTGGGAGGACTTGGTTCTATCTTGAAGGCAAGATAGAAGCCAAATGTAGACAAGGTGCGAGTTTATCATACACACACACACACACACGCACACGCACGCATATGCACACACACACACACACACACACGCACACGCAGTCACAGTCATCTAGGGTCAGTTTATAGTCATGAATTTATTCATCTATGCAAAGATGGGAAGACCATGCCAACTGTACAGTGACAGTAAGTGGGCCAAAAAACAGTCTCCAGGAACTTTGAGGTAGCTGGGTTCATCACTGTGCCACCTGCTACTTTAAATATGCAACACTTTACCATTTTCTGACTACTCCATACATTACTGGCAATAGCAAAAATGGGATTAGACATAGAAGCAGCAACACAAAACAGTCATGGCGAGAGGTGATTAAACAGAAAATCTCTTTATTTTACCATAGTTCTTTAACGATATCCAAGTTATGTGTAAAATATTATAAACAACTCTTTTTAACATAAAATGCCTTTAATGGCTAATGATTGATTTTATGGGGCAGCATGGTGGCGCAGTGGGTAGCACTGCTGCCTCGCAGTTGGAAGACCTGGGGACCTGGGTTCGCTTCCCGGGTCCTCCCTGCGTGGAGTTTGCATGTTCTCCCTGTGTCTGCGTGGGTTTCCTCTGGGCACTCCGGTTTCCTCCCACAGTCCAAAGACATGTAGGTTAGGTGGATTGGCGATTCTAAATTGGGCTTGGTGTGTTTGTGTGTGTCCTGTGGTAGGTTGGCACCCTGCCCGAGATTGGTTCCTGCCTTGTGCCCTGTGTTGGCTGGGATTGGCTCCAGCAGACCCCCGTGACCCTGTGTTCGGATTCAGCGGGTTGGAAAATGGATGGATGGATGGATGGATGGATGGATGGATGGATGGATGGATTGATTTTATGTAACTTATACAAAGCTTATACACAAGCTGTTATGTCTAATAAAAGACCAGCAGACACTTGTCTTTAAAAGTACAAGAACAATGGTTCAGGAAAAGGGCAATTTGGGTAAAGGAAATCCGATATCAAAACTGAGATCAAAAACCAAAAAGAAAATCGAATTGGAATGAGAATCCAAAAGAATGAGGACATCAAACCAATAGTCAATATACTAACCAAAAGCTCGTAAGCCAAAAAATGTTAAGTTTACATAAAGTATGAGTAGCAAGGAATCTTTTTTAATCCAAATGCTAGGATAAGCTGGCAAAAGCATTGCTATGATTTTATAGCTGCACAGTGCTGATGACAATCATGTGCCCTGCAGTATCAAAGTAAATGCAGAATAATGCCACAGAAGTAGCAAATCATGACACAAGTAAGAATATTTGCAGGCTGTGCCATGATTTAGTGGCAGTAGTTTGGGTTCCGTTTTATTACTGCCTGAACAGGATAGATTCAGCTGTCGATAACAATACTTGTGTGTGATTCTAGTGCAGCCGCCCGATGATCCTGCCCTGGTTTGTGCTGATGATAAATTAACTCTGGAATGCACAAATGAGTCTACCCAAAATACTAAATACCCAATGCAACCCATCGCTGGTGACTTAACTACATCAGATGTGTAAAGATTTTAATACACACACTAAAATGATGAATGTACTTTGCCTCATCCAGTCAGCATTTAAATTCACATGTTAATGGGGCCTTAGTATGAGTTTTTAACTTCTTATTTTTAAACATTTTATATTATTCAATTCAATAGACTGATTTTATACTTTCCAAAGTAATCTTAAGATAAAAAAAACGAATAAAAATAAATAAATAGTAAGTGCTTACTTTTCAGCATCTGAGCATCTCCAGATGGCACTAATTCTCGTACAATCTGACCATCATCTTCATTCCTGTCAAGCCATCTGGAAAAGAAAGAAGAAATATTATATGATGTGATGTTATGTGATTTAAGATAGTTTTAAACAGTTAAAACAGGATTAAACAGTTATATACATTTATCTTATAATACCACTGAAATATGGAAACTTAAATTTACACAGTTATACAATGCCTGAACATTTACTGGAATATTTATCAGCATAATAATCAGTAATGAGAGCATGGTAAAGTATTGCACGTGTTTATTTTAAAGAGGGACGTCTAAGAAATCTGCTGACCTGTAACAAGGAAATTCAATGGCTTGCGTTTCAGGCTGCCCTTCCTCTCTCACCACTACTTTATCAAGGAACCATCCACAGCCTCCTCCTCGTCCATCATGCCCGATCCTTACTCGTCTCACCTGCTTGAGGGACACTGCCTCAATCAAGAATTCATCTGCCTGTTGATAGTTACAAAAAAGTAATTGAAGGGGGACCATGAAGGTGGCTTCACACCTATAATAAACACACTGTACTTTATAGCACTCTGTTATCAAATGATAACACACAGACTCCCATCATTTAGCTTCACCATGATGAATAAAGTAAAACCGTCTTATCCAACAGATATGGGGAGAAGCCAGTTCCCAAACAAAACCACCATTTTCAGCAGTTTATGCACTAGCCCACCGACGGAATAATTATGTAAGAAGCTAAGATATTACTGTAGAGTTTTTTTGGGGTGCCATATATACTTTCATACTGCGTGTTTGGGAATGTAATTGCTGTTTTTCCATTTTTTTGCCATGAAATTCTGATTGATTTAAATGAATACAAAGGTTAAATGATTAGAAGTGCTTTTAAAACAAAAGATTAAAACAATACTGCTCCTAGATGCACATTTCCACCACCACAATATTCTAGCCCATGGAGAAAGCAAAATAAAAAAGAAAGAAAAATGAGGAAGGTGCCAGGATATACATGAAAGAGCACAAAATGTTTAACCACTGGCCCTGAAACTACAATGGCTGAAAGGATTCACAAATTGTCACAGATCAAGAGGCATCCAGATGCTAACAGAATGACCAGATGATTCACAAAACAGAAAGAACCGGGTTATGGAAAAATGACTAGAGAGATTAATGGGATATGCAGTGAGAGGCCAGTGCTAGCCTGGCCACAATAGAGCTTAAGGAGTAAAGCCTCTGCTATGTAGAGGTGAGAAGAAGAGCAGAGAGGTCCAGGATGAAAAAGTTAAGGGGCAAGAAAGGAACATCAATAGACAGAACCAAGGAAAAAGACGAAGGACAAGAAGGAACACGTGGGGAGCTGTGTCAAATCATATGGTAGAAAATACTAGGGACATATCAAGAATAGAAATGGCACCAGAGATCAGTGGCCAGACCCATACCATAAAGTGTATGGGATGTAAGATCCAGACAATGCATACATTTAAACTGTGTATGTGGGTGATTAGGGTTTTAAGGGTAAAGGGAGATATTTAAAAAAAAAAAATTCCAGGAGATAAGGCAAGGGGTTTTGAGGTCAAGCTTTCAAATGGACTGTAATGTCAAAGGCCTACAGACACCTTATTGCAAAAATGCATACCAAGCAGAACATTTTGGGATAGGGAGTCAGGGAACAAATGAAATCAAAAAGAGGGTGAGAGAGAAGATGGCAGAATACCGTACGTCTTAAGGACTAGCCTCAGTTGTAGGAAAAAGAAGAAAAGACACAGGGAAAATTAGAAGGCTATCCAAAGCCCCAAGCCTTTAAAATATCTACAAGCATGCTTTTGCCTAGAAAGGTCCAAGACTTAAATAACAGATAGTGTCCACTGATTTGAAAGGCCTCATTGTGAAAGACTGTTAAGCAGAAGTGCCAGTTTGACACCTCATCCTAAGAGCATACAAAATGAGAAGGTCAAGGTTAGGGAGATGGGATTTCAGGGAGGTGATATGAAGTACAGAGACAGAGAAAATGGAAAAAGATCAAATTTCAAGCAGCGGAAAGCCAGGATGAAGGGTGACCAGGAGGGTATTTTGATTTGAGCCCGAGATCAGATGGAACATATATCCACCACTGATATATTTTATGTCAGGTAAAGACAACCCCTTCATCCTGCATTTCACCAATTAATGCAGAGCATTTAATAGAGTGTCTTTTTGTATTTTATACAATACTAGCCATGTTACCTGTGGAAGATAGGTTAAAGAATAAATTTAAAAATGTTTGATATCTCTTCCCCTTTGTACCTCCAGCACCTTTTATCTGTATCCTAATGTGCATGAACCTCTTTTGTCCAGCGCTCTCTTTGTCGAGAACATTCCAGTAAAGCCTACTTCTCAGAGAAGCCTTACTTGCCCCTTGTCCACTTTTATACTTCCCATCTTTGTAGGCGACTCTCAGCAGGGCCGTTACGCCTTTACTGTTCCACATTTGTTACACTTGCACTTCCTCTTTCAATCACATCACTAAAGCCAAACTGACCAATCAGATTGCACCATGGGACTGAACACACACATATAGACATTAGTGTTTAATTATATAGCAGACAGGTGAAAGTGAGAGGCAGAGTATGGAGCTAATGAAATTAAAATGAGAAACAATGTTTATTATAATGATAGTCCATAAAGAATGAAAAAAATGAGGAGCACTCACTAAAAAGAGAGACATTACTTTATGTGTTTCAGAATGTGGCAGTCCTTAGACACATCGATGTTCCACACTAATGTAGTAACATTTATGCTAAGCTATTTAAATGACCTTGCCAGAGGGGGACTACTGACAAATGTGGTTTACAAGGAAGAGAGTAGTTTGAATTTAAAATTGGACAAAGAAGGATGTAGGGAAGATGTTTGGGATGTAACTCAATTGCTTGTGAAAAATAATGAGGTTACCCTCATCTAATTTAAGTAGGAAGGGTTCTGAGAGGCTCAAGAGATTAAAAGATTATAAGTAAAATGTTGAAAGGATACATACATTTCTAAATATTGCTGGTGAAAGAGAGGAGTAAAGGAACTTTATCATATTTATAAACTCTTCACTCAGCTCTTAAATGTGATACCTGCCAGAGAGGCACAACTCAAACACCATCACTGCATCTAATGAAGGAAAGGCAGGTGAATACGGTAAACCTGAGGCTGTATCGATAGCGTGAAGGAGGTGACAGATGTCATCAGCAATATTCGAGGCTATAAATGAAACCAGTCTGATCACTTTAATTTCATTTCAGGTTTACAGATGCCATGTTCAGGGCAAGCAGCTTTACTAGCAACTTGGCACTGGAATCCATCAGGTAGTAATTTGAAAATGCGCATCACCCTGTTTTAAAAGGCGTCTGATCAAGGGTATGCATACAACATTTGGAAGAAAGAGGTAGATAATTGCTTAAAAAAGTGAACTATAGTTCCGATGAGAGACTGCTCAGCTCCAAAGAAATATTCTCACCCATAGAGTCCACAACCTCATTATGTTTGAAATCGTGGACAGAGTTGACTTTTATTCATTCATTTTATTAGTGCTGTGAATATGCTACACCACTAATGTGTGCTGTCATCACATGTGATATCACATCTCTGGACATTCTTACTCTCATATAATTGCTGCATTCATTTTGTTTGGTAAAGGCAAAAAGAGACATTGCTTAGGCTTTCTTCTTCTGTTTCATGCCTAAAATCACTTTTGTTTTGATCGGGTGGCTATTTTGTTCTCTCTGATTACTCCTTTTTATCTAGGTAGCCAAACCCCACAGATGACTGTAATTCTGCCTTTCTGTGCACCCGATGACCCATCGTTCTAAGTAGCAATGCCCGTCTCTGTTTTGTGTGGGTCTCATGCTCTCAGATTTGTGTAGGCAGCCAATCACACCCAAGCAACAGATGCACTGCCTCCTGCCTGCCTGCTCAACCTTGTGGATGACTGCTGTTTGCCTTATATTGACATCTGTAGCATCTTTGGAGACTCAGCCCATTAAACTTCTGATGCTCACACACTGGCATTGAAAAGTAATAAAAAGGAAAAAAAAAATTATAGACTGTCAGGATTGTTGTCTCCATAATGTTAATACTGAAAGAGCAGAAACATATTCAGGAGTTAGTGTTTACCCAGCTGGACTGTCTTTTGTACCTAAAGAAGTATGCTGAGGACTTTAGAACTAGACAGACAACTTTAAAGCACCATTCATCAATTTAAATTAAGTTTTGTAGATAAACTAGACTGTGAGAAGGTTATTGTATCAAACAATACTGCAATCACAGGAAATTATATTGTTGTAAGAGAGTCTAAAAAATTTTAAAGAAACATGTATTGTTAACTACAAAGCACACTGGGCCAATTAAGATTTTCTTCATCCGAATCCATAAAAAACAACAAAAATGTAAAAATTGAGTAGATACATAACACCAAAAATTGAAAACAACAAATATCCATCCATTATCCAACCCGCTATATCCTAACTACAGGGTCACGGGGGTCTGCTAGAGCAAATCCCAGCCAGCACAGGGCGCAAGGCAGGAAACAAACCCTGGGCAGGGCGCCCGCCCACCGCAGGGCACGCACACACACACACACCCACTAAGGACAATTTAGGATCACCAATACACCTAACCTGCATGTCTTTGGACGCAGACACGGGGAGAACATGCAAACTCCACGCAGGGAGGACCCAGGAAGTGAACCTGGGTCTCCTAACTGCGAGGCAGCAGCGCTACCCACTGCGCCCCCGTGCCACCCAACAACAAATATATTATCTTAAAATATCCATTGAAGTAACAGGAATACTTATAGCTTTTCCTGGTGTGAATTATTGAGACAAGGTATTACTGTTTTTAAGTTATTTAAATATTTAGCACCATTGTCAATGTTTGCCATACATCCATTCATTTTCTGAACATCCCTTTTCTGTTACCAGGTCAAAGGAAGTCAGAGTCATTGAATCTAACAGGCATAATGATGACACTAAATGAATTGTACTCACATTTCCCTTTTCAAACTTGTTGACGTTATTTTTGCTGGCATACAAAACACGTTCCCCTGTGTCACCCATATCTCCAAGGAGACAAATGAACACGTTAGCATCTGTGCCACTTCCATTCTTATTTCCAGTGCAGATGGTTACCCTGTATTTGACAACTAGAACAAGAGTGGAAAAAAAATGTCAGCAATCACTAATATCAAAACCAAGATGAATATGGCTCAGTCGGTATGAGTAGTTGGATAATTAACTGCTGTTATATTTTTAGTATCATTCACTTATATAAGTTTAATGCTATTACTAGTTGTAAATTGTATATGGTGAGAAATAACGAGGAAAAGCATTATACTCTCCAAGTCTCAGATGCACAGCACATTGTTTAATATTAAATGCATTTCATCTTTACATTATGCTCCTTAAGTATATGGAGAATTTTCCTGAAATTATTCAATCTTGTGTTAATTGATATAAAAATTATGTGAAATTTAAAGGATGATTGCCCATAATTAATTAAATAAATCATTGCTTGCTCCTGCTAGAAAGTTTATATTCTTACAGTATCATCCTTAGAACTCAGCAGCATGACTCCCAGGTGCCAGTATACTCAAATGAAATCCACCGGTGATACACAAATGCAGACACTTTATAGCGTACAAAACAATATTCTAGTTAAGTACCAGCGTTATTAGTTCAGTCCTTACCACTAGCTCACCACACCACTTTAAACTGTCAGTTCACACAGTTCAGAAATAAATTAATTTTACAATATCTGCACCTTGGGACTTTGCACGCTGTAGTTTATGCTAAATAAAATAAAGTTCATTGGTTTGCAAAAACAGTTATGCACTTGCCAAATTCATTCCCATTCTCATCTAAAGCTAATTCTGCAAGTTCAGAAAGAGAAACAATTGTGCTTTACTACAAAATTAGCAGATGGTGAGTTCAGCTTGATGTTTCAATTTCTGAATGCATACACATAATGAAATTTCTAAAAAAAATACTAATGTTATTTCTTATGAATTTTAAAATGATCATTGATCAGTCACATGTTTATTTATAAAACACCTAAAAAATAATCAAACACAATATTATATTCAGAAAAAAAATACTACATAATAAAAGGAAAAGAGCTTAGCCATTACAGTATATGGTTAACTTGAAAAATCTTTGTGAGTTAGTCAAAATACAAATGTGCTGATTTTAGCCATTTACTGTAGTTTTGACTATTTCCTCACAATGGCGTATACATTGGGTATTAAGAGATAAAATACAAAGCATTGCTTTTGCTATGGTAGGTGCGTCTGCTTTATCTTACTACTCAGTGGTTGCTTGACGAGGTCTCCTTGAGCAGGCAGCTCTCTAAGAATCTCATTATCATCTTCATTAATGTCCAACCAGCGGCCACATAAAAAGTTGTACTTCTCCTTGGTCAAGGTCTTCACCAATGTAATCTGCACAATAAATGGTTTTAGTTGTCTTTATGTTTAAACACCAGGATTTAGACAAATGGATAAGAAAGACTACATGTATGTATATTCATTCAGATGACATAAGAGAGGAAACAACTTAGTAAATGAGAAATTCAAAGGCACCTCTACATAGGTGGTCATTAAGATAATAAAGCCACTAATTTCCATCATCTCAGATAATGCTAAGAAAATACAAGCTTATTATGTTGGCAAACGTGGTTCAAAGAAGGCTTCTCAGTAAATATGAGATATACCTATCTGCTTGGGCATGTTTTGTAGGAGCTTAGGCAAACTGTTCAGCTTGTTTAGGTTACATAAAGAAGGATGGTTAAGGTAATGCTAGCATGTAGATTAGAAGGAAACATCTAGCCATCAAGGAGCAACGGTGGATGAAACACCAATGCATTGACCGTGACATCTGTGCATTGATACAAGATGCACACAGAAACAGACAAGAAGCTCTGGATAGGCTCACTGTAAATATCACTCTGTTTTAGCAAAGCAAATTTCAGTTAGAAAATAGTCATAAATACAACTGAGGAGGAAGATGTTATAAAAATAGTGCAGGCCTTCACAACTCTTATAACACCAAGTTGCCAAGATAAGGACAGCACAATCGTAGTCATACCGCTAAAATTATATAACTCATTAGTTTTTCGGGTAACTGGGCATTGTAATAATACTGATTACTTCATGAAAATGCTGGTGGTGGTGTGGTTAAGTGCTGCTGCTTCACAGATGCAGCATCCTGGTTTCAAATCCTGCACCTAGTAACATATGTGTGGAGTGCGCATGTTCTCTCTGTGTCTACATGAATTTTGCTCCCATATACCCAAAGATGTGTATATTCATGGAATGGAGACTGCAAATTGGCCTTGTGTTCGTGAGGCTGTGCATGTGTCGGACCTCTGATGGACTGGGACCCTGTCTAGTGCAGTTTCCAGCTGCCAGGATAGGCTTTGACCCTAATATAGATTAAGAGGGTTTGAAAATATTATATTTGTTATTGTAAATATGATATAAAATATGTTTTTTCTATTTACCTTTATCTTTACAATCTCAGTTGCTTTTTATGTGATACAGTAATGAAGTCCTTAAATGTTTTTCCTACTGCACTGTCTGTACATGGCTATTTTTTACACATTAATTGATTCCTCAGTAAAACACTTAACCTTTTCAGAGAGTAGAAGGCTATTTACTGTAGATCTATTTCTGGTGAACATTCAAGGGTTACACTCCTTTCATTTTCCTCTGCGCTGGCTCTTAATATATGGTAGCAGATTAGTGCAGACTGGGCTCAGAGTCGCATCAGCCTGTTCCTCTGTGGAGTTAGCGCAATTGGTAGACATAATATGCCAGACAGGCTCAGCTGGTAGGTCAATAGCTACTAAAATACTCTCTAGAGAGCTAGCGCTAGCTGCATTTAGCCCTAGCATTGCTAACCTGTGTGTGGCTTACTTTAAAGAGACTTATGAATATACCAATTCTTATCTGTTTCGCCTGCATGTTGTTCTCTGGGTCAGATTTATTGATGACATATTTGTGGTATAAAAAGGGTCAATTGATGTCTTTCCATGTCTTTTTAAATGAATGAGATCCATTATACTCCTAAAATTTGGATGCTGTCTCAAACAGCATTAGGCAACTGCTGTGTTTAGAAACGTTCAAATCAAGATTTAAGGCGTTCTATTGAGCAAGCTTTTAATTCCCAATTATGTAGGTAGATATTTAGGTATTTTTATGTTCATTTATTATTTTACTATTTTTTGTTTTTTATTTCTTGTTCTGTTTTATTTAGTTACATTTTTATTGACCACTGTCTTTTAGTATTTTTCTGTTTTATGTACTTTTTTTGGAGTTTTTTCTTGTTTTCTTAGGGAGTCGAAAACGGGGCCTGTTAAAGCCTATTGAGGCATTCCTTGTGTGATTTTGGGCAATACAAGAAAAAAATATAAGTGTTTTTGGTGTTGTAAAGTGCCTTACCCATTTTCTGTGTAAATGGGAACCAAAATAAAATTAACCTTTGTCTGAATTTGAAATTTACGCTAAAGTACAGTATAACAAAACAACAGATTGCCTTCCTTGATGTCTTAGTAGAAGGTGCAGACATTTAATTTAGGTGTAAGGTGTATCATAAACCGGGCTGGTAAGATGTTGCAAAAACTTGTTTCACTAGGTGGCAGCAAGTGGTTCATCCTTGTAAAGAGAGGGACTAAGCAGCCTCATTAAAGGTATTGCATTTATATTTGATTTAATGTCAGTTTAGTGGACCTGGCCTCTTCATCTCACCAGTCAAACCTTCACCCAATTCACCTCTTGACTTCAGATTCCAAATAACCCTGACATAAACTTTCACAATTTCTTTATTCCCTGAGTACAGTATTTGACAGTAGAGCCTACACTGAATAACCCCTTGCATAAGTTACACTATGAACATCTCCGGATGGTCACTATTCTATTAAGCACGTACAAAGAAAAAATTTAAATCTTGATTCAGTCAAGTGAGCTGGTTGTAGGTATGTAACAGAAATAAAGTTTTAGTACATACACAATGTTTTAAAAAACTATAAAGCTGTGATTCTTGATAGCATCAATTCTGATGAATGTGTGAATTAAAAGTTTTTACTACAATGATTTATTTCCTTAATTACTTCATAAACATCCATTCGCACATGGAAAGACAAAGCATATCCTGGCAGTATTGGACACAAGGCAAGAATTACACATTTACTTTAATGGACAAGTTTAGAGCCTCCAATTAACATGAGATGCACTTTGTTAAAATGTGACAGGAAACTGGAGTACCTGGAGAAAACTGACACTGGGACTTGGAGAATGTCTAGTCAACACACAGACAGTGTCTGGGTTGGGCATCAAACTCGGGTTGCTGTGTGTGAAAGGTAGTACCACTAACCTCTGTGCCTTTCACAGGTCACCACTCATTCCTCCATTTAATGAACATACTTAATACTTTTACGGGTGTGGAAAGCTGGCATTGATCTTTGCAAAAATTAACTCTGGATGGGGCACCTAACTATCATAGACATACTGATACACACGCTGATACTTACGTGGGTCAACTTAGTGTCACCAATCTACCTTGGGTGCATGTGACTGGAATGTGCAAAGACAATCGGAGTACCCCAAGAAAAACTCAAGCAGACACAAAGAGGATTTGTAAACTACACACAATCGATGTCCAGGTGAGCATTTCTACCTCTGTTGTACAGTACATGTCGAGCAGCAAATTAAAACATGATACTACCATGCCACAATCCTTTCATAAAAGATCTAACTCCAAAATAAATTCACCTATGAACATTTCTCTAACAGCACCCACAAAAAGTGGTCATTCAATTTTTTGTTTCAGATTGCTGCAGGGATGCACTCCAGTCCACCAATAAAGTGGTTTTGATGGATGGATTATTTGTAGGTCGCTAAACCTTTAGCAAAGAACAGTGAAATAAACAATCTAGTTACTTTGCAGTCCACTGTTCTAGAGGTGTTTACTGACATTCTAGTGTTGCGTCCTTTAAGAGTATTTCCAAACATTCTGGGGTAAGTCTACTGACAGATAAATGCTACCAGCATGCTAGTCTTGACCCTGTTTAGCACCACATATGAATTGTGAGTTAAATATTTCTGCAGTGACTGAAGGGAAACCAAATTGCCTGGCCAGGTTAATACTGGATGATAACATGTGAGTCTGCTTATCAGCAACAACTCCACACATTACTGGCCAGCATAAGCCGTAAACTTCACACCGAGTGACTACATGTGTTGATGTTAAACTGAACTCAGTTGGAAGATTTATAGTTTTGATGCCTAATGGTAATGGGCAGGAATTTATCACCCTAAAATAAAATAAAAGAGCACAGCAAAAGGGAAATTTTATACTTCAGAAATGCCTCTTGGTTTTTTAATAGACAATGAGATCTTCAAGACAATATGGCTTAGACAGTTATTCTTTTGTAAGACAATCATGTTTTGAAATCTGAATGAGCTACAAAACCTGACAATAAAACAAAAGAAAATTGTTTCATTGATGACACTGAATTGTTCCAATGTGAGGACTGGTAGCAAAAATGGAGTGCTGCTAGATTATTTAATTTCTACAATCAGGTTATTTGGAAGGAAGCAAAATTCTACTTACTTTATTTAAATGCCACCCAGCAAATGGATGTCTTTTTTCATGCCAAATGCGCAGCTTGAATAAATTCCCAAGATCAGGTAATTCAATCTGTGAATTGAAAAAAGTTGCATAAAATGTTACAAAAGCCTCATGCAAAATGATTCAGACACTCTGTTTAAAAAGTGCTATTAAATCAACACACACAAAGAATATCATACTGTAAATTTGTCAGTTTGTCCAGTTTCAAAGTTGTCCGAATTGTTGTCCAGTCTCATTTCATCTGATTTTCCCTTATCTCCATAAATCTGAAGTAAGATGTTGGCATCTGTCCCAGCATTCTTGATATCACTGGTCCAGATCCACAGTGACCAGGGATGCTCTGAAATTAAATACAAATTTTAAAATATTATGAAAGACAGAGAGTAATCTTGAGCTGTCAATGAACCTAGAATCTACAACAAGGATGCCATTTAGCCATTAAGCCATTAAGCCATTTAGCAATTACGCCATCTGATAGCCATTAAGACCAAAGACACAGAAAGGAAGCATTTATTATACATTAAACCACACAAAGGAAGGTCTGCCTGTAAAGTATAACATAAATACACAAATAAATGCAGGAACAACATAATTTAACGTCATTAGTTAGTTTTCCTGTTTATTTAGTGGGGTGACTGGTCTAGATGCTATTAATAAATGAAACCTGATTAAGACCTTCATTAAGAATGGGATGAGCAATTAGCATGCTATTACAATTAGATTTATTTGTAGTTTCATTTACTCATTTCTCAGTTATCCCTTTAAAACAGCCAATCCACACCTGAACCAATTCATTCTTTGGCCAGAGTCTGTCCTACAATTTTTCCCACGATGCTCTATGCCAGGGGTCCTCAATCACAGTCCTGGAGGGCCGCAGTGGCTGCAGGTTTTTGCTCCAACCCAGTTGCTTAATTAGAAAGCAATTCTTGCCAATAATTTAATTTCATGGCTTGTTAGTGCTTTAACTCTGCTATGTCAGGAAATTCTCATATCCTGGATTTTCTTCCCCTTTTTAAGGATATCATCCAAATGATTTGAAGGCTACAATGGAGGAGTAATTCTCAGTGCTTTACTTTTTTCTCTTCACTTTCCTTCCAAATATTTAATTAAACCAATAATGCATGATAAATACACACAGAGGTGTAAATGGTAACAAGCTAAATTGAGAAATGCTAGCCTCTTTTGTCATTTACATGTCATTGCTAATTAGTAGCGATTAAAAACCAAGAATTCTGCTGTTTAAGACTAAAATAAGCAATAAGGGTTCAAAATCTTAATGAGCGAGACCACTAAAGTGAAGCAGAAGTGTTAATTTGAGTAATAAGTGCTTCTTATTAAGCAATTGGGTTGGAGCAAAAACCTGAAGCCACTGCGGCCCTGCAGGACCGTCACTGAGGACCCCTGCTCTATGCTATCAGAAGCTTGCAGAAGTTACCAGCTTAGTGGTCCATTATGGTAAAGAACTAAGTAATGTGACTGTATGGCATCCCAGTTGAACACACTACTGCATTCTTTAAACAATTAGCTGAATTTTTGATTCCTTCTTTTGTTTTATGTCTTAATATTTCTCTCTCTTCGCTGGACACATTCTCAGAGCTTGCATGGCGATTCATGCAAATAACAGGAAAATATAAAACCTTGTAATATCTGCTTGCAAAGAAACTGTCAAATTAATAAGAAATATGCCTCATTGTTGAAACAGATAGTCCAAAGTCATGCACTAACTAAGCATGCTGACTAGACTAATCTTATTTGTTCTCGGCTATTCCCTAATACCATTTGCAAATAACTAAATATTGCCATTTTATAATTCTTAATACCCTGCATGTTGAAAAAGCTTTTAACTGTCCAAAGTTGACTTTTCTTTGATGCATTCATCTGCAAAATGGCTTAGGTGAAAGCTTAAACCAAAATGACAAAAAATCCATACTTTCTCTCTAGTCTTCTGCTTTTTGTTTCAATTGTTTTGAATTTTAAGAGTCACTTTTAGTGAGCATGATGACCCAGTTGTATTCATTGTGTATTCTAATCTACTGTGAATAATCCTAGTATCCTAGCTTTCAATCCCATGATTAGTCTTCGTCTTGGTGACGTTTGTACGTTTTCCCCATGTCTGGGTAGCTTTTCTCCACATCCACGTACAAGTGTTCTGAGAGTGTGTGAACAGGCCCTGTGATGGAGTGGCACCACAGACTGCATTGGTTCCTCCCTCATACTCACTGCTACCAGAACAGCCTGCACAGAATTAAGTGGGTTTAAAGATGTTATGCTACTTAATCCCAGGATACTGTACTTATTGCTAAACATCATTCTATTTATGTCATAATGCATTTATGCTAACATCGTTTAAATGATTATATATGTCATTTAGATATAAAACCAGTCAGTCCATGGCAGTTTCACATCCAATAAATTGCCTCTGAAAATCAGTTAACTCTGCTGAGAATATCTCAGTGGTTTCTTGTTTCAGAGGCCTGTGTGTCGACATATTTCAATGACTAAACTTAATTTCTTCTTCCCATTACCAATTATTTCATGCAAAATCAAATCTTCTTTCACCCCTTGGACACTCCTTGGCTTTGCCCATCTTATTCATACAGGCAGTTATCAAGATGAGCATATTATTTCTTATTTCCATGCTTCCATGCACCTAACCCAAATAGGTAATTATGGGATCATGGACACTTTTATGATCTAAATATCTCTGTGGAACAGAAGGAAATGTTAGTTAGAGCATGTTCCACATACACACTTCAAAAAGGATGCTTGTCTCTCACCTTCCAATCTTCAGTATTGCCATTCATAACATAACATTCTCAAACCTGCTTAGGCCAATTCAGGATCACTGGCCCAGAGCCTATTCCCAGCAGCACCAGGCACAAGGCAGGAAACATGACAGGGTACACTCATGCACATAGAGGGGCTAATTTAGAATGACCAATGAAGCTAATATGTACATCTTCTTTTGGGATTATGGGAGAAAAACCGAATATCCAGGAAAGAAGACACACACAGAAATTGGGGTGACATGCAAACTCCTCAGAGAACAACCAAGGACCAGATTTGAACCCAGGTTGCAGGATCTAATGAAGGAGCATTGCTAACCACTGCACATTTCAGGCAGTCAATTATAACACGATACCTACTGGTATTTAGTAATTCAAACATCTCTTCCTAGAAAGGTATGCTGTATTAAAGAGGTACAAGTAACAGCCTTATACCTTCAATTAAATAATTTTGTCAAACCTGAAACTGAAATAGTGTAAGCTGGGCCTTGGTCCAGTCATCACATGTTCTATTTAGGCTTGGCATATCACACTACATTGGTCGGGAGTTAAGATGAAATGGCACACGCAGTCTCCTTCATTTATTAGTAATGCTTTTCTTATAGGTGGTCGCCCTTGTAAAAATAATCCCTAGCCGCTACAAGGTATCTGCTCATTAGGCAAAATTTTTTCAGATAGCACTGGGATATCATATTCCTTTATTGGCAGTCTCACATTCACCCGCTCCCACTGAGTTTCAACTTGTAGCTTCAGTCAGCGGTCAAAGCCTACAAGGTGTGTTTATATTCAGTGCTACCTTTTCACTTCTAATACAGTCAACTCATTCATGTCCCACTTCTTTAATTTACATTCTTTAGTGTAAACCTTTCAGTAAGCCCTCACAATTATTGATATATGGCAGTGGGATCTTCCTCTAAGATACATATGGTGGAATATATACAGTATATCGATGTATTTTCTTTTTCTTTTGTGTCTATACATTCTTCCTCATTTTCATTTCACCTTTATGCAGATGACCTGCAACTGCATTTCTCTGTGAAATCTAATGTGTCTTTACAACTTCTTTTTGGTTGTTTACAGGATGTCAAATGCCAATGGCAGCAGTGGGAGTACAGAGCGCCCGCACCGTGTGGTTCATGGATCGGCAGCGGTTTGGACGGAGAGAGCTCAGTGATTGCCCGCAGACACCATGGGATTGGCGGTGGGGACACAGACCGGATGAAATGGGTGTCTGCACCTGCTGATCGACGTCTCTTCAGGCTGCAAGATCTGAACAGGATAAGCCAGAGAGGCGTCAGTTTTAAAGGAAGTCACAGGGGCTTGTGAGTGTTTTTTTTTTTTTAAACTCGTTTTTAATATTTTTTTTTATTGAATTTTAACCTCCACAGCACCTTTATTTTATTGAATTATTTATTTATTGACATTTTGAGCACTGCACTTTCTGGACACTTTGATTTTTGAATTGTTTTTAACAAAAGCACTGAGCGCTTTTACGCCTTCCCCTTGCTTGGATGTGTGAGTGTCCTCATTTGCGGGCTCATCCCGGTCATGACTATCGACAGTGTCGGGTTCAAGAGGCTCCCAAAATGGAAGTGGAAGCATGGAGCCGACCCGCACCATCACAGTAGTCTTTACCAGTTAAGAGACATATTAATTTCATATTAGGTTATAGAGAAATTCATTTGTGTACTCATTACATCATCAATGGACTTTTGTAATCCTTTATACCTTGCTCTTCCATACTCACTACTTGTTCGTTTACAGATTGTCCAGAATGCTACTGCATGTCTTTTGACTGGAATTAAAAAGGGTGAGCATATTACTCCATATGCTTCACTTAATTGGCTTCCTGTTCAGTATAGAATTCAATGTAAAGCATCATTAATTGTTTTTAAAGTTCCCATAGGGTGTCTCCACCCTGTATTTCAGATCTTCTCTTTCTTTATTTAGTTCTCAGGACTCTTAGATCCTCAACCAAACAAATCCTGCATGTGTCACGGACACATTTAAAACAAAAAGGTGACAAAGCATTTTCTATTGCAGCTCCACAGTTGTGAAATACTTTGCAGATGATGTTTGGTGTGCGCCTTCCATTTTGTTGTTATATCTAGGCTTAAGACTTTTTTGTACACTCTAGACTTTTTAGACTCTTAATGAATATTGCAGATATGTTTTCGTTTTCTTAGTTTTTCAATATGTTTTTTATTATTATTGCTATTATTATTATTCTTTGTACAGTATGTACAGCACTTTGGTCAGTGAAAGCTGTGTTACAATGTGATTTATAAACACAGTTTTCTTGCTTTTTACTTCCTTTCCTCTACTCTAAAACACTAATTTGCAGTAAGACCATTTTCATAATGTAAGCAGATTTGTAATAATAACAATATATTTTATTTATATAGAACCTTTTCCATGCTCAAAGCAGTGATACAATAGCCCTGTAATACAGTAAATGATGCAAAATGAGATTGCTGTCAAGCCCTGCTATGTTATGTCTGTTCCCAAAGGGTCATAAACACTTTTGTGCATATTTTAGCATTTCCCATTATTATTTGTATTATTGCATATTGTTTGTCTGCCTATTACATTTGTACCCCATTCATCCATTTCCTTATTGCTTTTAGATGTCTAGTGCTTGCTTCACCATTCTAGAAAACAAGTTTTCTCCAGAAAAATTACTGCAACTTCAGAAGGGAATGCCCTGAAAGAGTTACATTCCATCTCTGGCAGACAACTTTCTGTAACTGGAGTTTTTCAATTAGCAATAAGAAAAGGCTCCTTGGTGATGCATGCATGACTACTCTCCTCATCTGATGTCTTATCTCGTCCAGGGTTACTTGATAACCATTGATGAGATTAAGGCAGAGTGGAAAAAGTTTCTTCCATCCATCGATTAGTTTCTATACCTATCTGGTACGTATGTACAGGTCCTAATAATCAAAACTGCATTTATTTCACCCGATTTCTAAAACTACTCCCACTGCTTAGATAGGAATGGTCTATCTGATTTTTTTTTGAATTTTGGGATCTCATTAATCAAAAGTTCATTTATTTTACTTAATTTCAATGCAGAAAGAAATGACATAGAAAAGGTAACCATACTTTTCTGCCTCTTTTGTCGTAGTGACACCATTTCATAAAGCTCTCTTTCAATTAGTCCATCCCCTTCATCTTCATCCAACCACTTGTCACAGGGGAACGTTTGTTCAATACCAGTGAATGGACAGTATACCACCACCTGGAATGTTACATTTTTAATTAATGACTGGAAGACATTTTGACATAAATACAAACATGCTTTGGAACATATTATTTCACAGCATAACAATTTATCCATTTCTCGTTTTGCTCCTATAGGATTAATTTTATAATTTAGCTTTCATCTTTCTTTCTGTTACCTTTTAAAATGTATTGTTTTTGATTTATATTATAATTTGATATTGTGTAATGAAGCAAATGAATTCAGAAAACCCCTTCTTAAAAAACAGACTCTTGGGTAGGATGTTGTATATTTGCTTAGTTTCTTTCAATATTTGAGGGGAGGTCTACAATACATTTTTTACATTAAAAGGACTTCCTCTAAGGTGAATTTTTAAGAATTAGTTGACAATTGTGGCTGTGTCACTACTGTTGTTTCATAGCTCCTGATTCCTGGGTTTGAATCCCCTCAGAACTCAGTTACTGCCTGTTGGATTCTCTCTGTTCTTCTTGGGTCTGAGTATTTATTTTATCAAATACTTTAGTCTTCTTCTGTGTGTTTTTTTATTGTTATCATGTATTTGGCTCGGTATGAGTAAGTGCAGGAAAATGTGTGAACCTATGCAGGAATAAATTGCGCCAGAGGCTTTCAGAACAGTATGCCACCCCTACAACAATAAAATAATACTTTAAGTGGTCCGAGAATCAATGGCGAGATGTTTGATTTGTGCCTTAAACTTGTAGTTATCAACCAGGGGAGCCGTGTGTTAAATACATTTGTTTTGTCTCGTTAGAATCCAGAAACTGACAGCATTACTTGCTCACTTTCTAAAAAAGAATTGAATTTTGTTATGCACAGAGAAGAATTTTTTGTGACTTTGCACTTTTGAAATGTTTTGGTTATTTAAACCATAGTCTACCAATGCATACCCTATGGAATTTGTATTGAATTAGCTGCTCATTTTTAGCATCTTCTGTCATTTGTATATTTTGTTCTGCTCCTTGTTAATTGCTGTTATTCACAAATAATTAAGGGGAAAACAACTGTACATATAGGACAAATAAGAAGAAATTAAAAAGGGTCATTTACCTATTAGAAGAAATTTTTCTAAAATCCTTTCAACATTAAATCAACGTCATTGTGACTACATAATAAAGAAAAGAAAATAATCATTTAATTAAATAAGGACTTCAACAAGAAGCAGCAATGAGTCGGGGCGCATGCCTGGCCGGGACGCCCCTTCACCACATCTGCCAGGGCGACAAGGGTGGGAAGCCCAGTATCTCCCCCTGGACGCTAGATGGCAGACTCCCTGGGTTGCAGCGGTGCTGCTGGCCCCTTTTGGGCACTGGTTTCACCTTACCCGGAAGTGCAGCTGGATGTCGCCAATCAAACAACTGGAGCACTTCCGGGTACCCAATAAAAGGGAGCCAGTGACCACCAAGGAGGACAAAGCTTGCTAAGGAGGAGTGGTGGTGGTGAAGAAAGAAGAAAGTGCTTAGTGTGATTTAGTGTGCTTTGGGACAGTGTTGTGTCTGTGGGTACGGGGAAGGCATAGCCCACGGACGAAGAAAAATAAAAGTTTATTTATATTACCCGTGCCTCCCATGTCAATCTGTGTCGGGTCGGGCGCAATATAGCGCCTTTTCTTATAGCATTCAAGTGTCTTCTTAAAATCTAACAGGCCTTATCATATTCTGCCATTATAAATGTCCTCTTTTCAGAATATTGTTAAACTCTGCATACTATCATGTTCTTAGCCACCATTTGGCCTCATTGTGCATATTTGAGATATCCAGCACAAAGCACTTTTTTTGTTGGCCCACTTTTCTCACCTTTTCACAATACCAGCCAGAGCTAACTCCACAGTTGTCATGCCCAATGGTGACTCGACTAAGGGGGCTGAGCAACGCAGCAATCTCCACATTGAAGATGTCTGTCAGGCCTCGCTCAAACTGCCCCCCCTCCAGGAAGATCTTTCCGCTGTTCTTCAAACCCTTTGATCCATGCAGGATAATATGAACCTTGGAGTTGGTGCCAGCGCCTCTGACATTACCAGTCACCACAGAGACATTGTAAACAATACCTACAGGGTTGAATTACAAAACAGTCAGATTCATTTTGTGAGAAGGCATGCAGAGCAGCAGAGGATGAGTCTTGATTCACAGTTATGAATAGAGGCAACACACTTTAGCTGTCAGCACTTTTCAGTGTAGGGGAGGTAGCTGGTAATGTTAATTCAAACAAAGCTTACAGTAACTGGCAAGAACTAATGCATAGTTTGTGAATGAGAAACAGAAACATCAGTTATGAAAGCAAGGCCTTACTGTAAGACCCAGGCCAAAGTGTTACATGTGCTAATACTGCTTGAGGGAATAATTGAAAACCAACTTGTAAATATAAAAAAAATTAAAAACTGCAATTACTTTAGCTTCAAAATAGATATGTATATTTGAATTTAGAAAATACAAAAAAATGTATTCTTTTCTCATCTTCAAACTGACTTGCATTATTCTGTCATCAATACATTTAATTTATAATTTCATTTATACAATATAAGAATATGCATTAACAAATACTGTGCATTTTATTTCTTAAATATGTAATTGCAAGTGCGTCCCATGGCACTTTTCTTCTAATTCAAAATGTTGTGAGATATATGTGCCTATCAAATGCATTCATCCCCTTGGAAGTTTTCACTTTGAATCATATTGGTTTTTACTTTTTTCACACTGATCAACAGAAAAATAACTTTAATGTCAAAGTGAAAACAGGACTAAACTCGTAACAAAATTAAAACTTAAAATGATTGATTGCATAAGATGTCCCCCCCCCCCCCTTAATGTGACACACCTAAAGCATCACTGTTGCAGCCAATTGGTTTTAGAGGTCACAGAATTAGTTTACTGGGGATCTCTTCTCTGTAGTCAAGGGGTTTCAGTTAGTTGTAGTATAAATAAGTGGTAAGTCAGTATCATGGCTTAAGCTACACAAGTAAAACAAATCAACATTCAAAGAAACCCCTTTAGAAAGTTGATTGAAAAGTACAAGTCGGCGATGAAGACAAGAAAATATTCAAGTCACTAAATATCCTCTGGAGTCCGGTTAAATCAATCAGTAAGAAATGGAAAGAGTATGGCAGAGCTGTGAATGTGCCTAGGAGAGACCATCCACAATAATTGAGTGATTGTACAAGAAGATGACTAGTGAGGAAGGCTACCAACAGATACTACAATAACTCTGAAGGAGCTGCAAGCTACCATGACTAAACCTGGAGAGACGATAACTGTTGCCAAGCTGTTTCAACTTTATGGGAGAGTGACAAAGAAAAACCCACTCAAGGAGGTTTCTTTACGGGAGACCCTGAAGTCAGCTATAAGAAGGTACTATGGTCTGATGAGACAAAAATTCAGTTTTTTAGTCACCAGACTAAATGTCTCATTAACACTGCACATTATGAAAAACACCCATTCTCCACTGTGAGGCATGGTAGTGGTAGCATCATGCTGTGGCAATGCTTCTCTGCAGTAGGCCCTGGGAGGATTGTGAGGGTAGACAGGAAAATGAATACAGCAAAATATGGGGAAATCCAGGGGGAAAATCTGATGCAGTCTGCAAGAAACCTGATCCCTGGGAGAATGTTCACTTCCAGCAAGACAACGACCCCAAGTGTAAAGTCAAACCTACAAGAGGAATGGGCTGAAAAAACAACAAAGTTAATGTCCTGGAGTGGAGAAGTCAAAGTCCAGAACCAAATCCAAGGGACCAGTTCCTCACAATCCACATGCAACCTGACAAAACTTGAGCAGCTCTATGAAGAAGAATGGGGGAAAAAACTAAAGTGTCCAGATGAACAAAGTTGATAAGAGACCTGTGCACACAGGCTGAAGGCTGTCATGGCGGCCAAAGGTGCATCTACTAAACACTGACTTGTAGGTAGTGAATACTGATCAGTTATTTTGAGTTTTAGATTTGTAATTAATATAGACCGCTTTGCTGGTTTCATTTTGACATTAAAGTGTAAAAATCAATTTGTAAATGTACCTGTGGCCTGGCTGCCCCCCACTAAAATATCCCGTTGGATTTTGCCATCATCCTCATCAACTGCAAACCAACGATTAACAGGAAATTCATACACAGCTTTGTTGCCCAAATCATCTATAATCACCTATAAAGATGAGAAAGAAAAAATATAAAATCAAACAAATCAAAAAGGATTTTTTTTAATGTAATACATACTTTAACTTATTCACTGAACATTAAGTATTCTTTGCATCCACAGATTCACATTATTGATAATAATGGCAAACACCTTCTATTGTGCTTTCCTCCTCCACAATTTTAAAATGAATGTTTCCAGATATTCTTTGTTCATCCTTTTATCAAAATTGCTGTAATTATTTGCACGTTTGTTTAGAAATAAATGCACCATGTCAAGAACTATACAGAACAGCATTCTGCAAACTTGTTAAGCCTCCCAATCAGTATGATCACTAAAACTCTTAATGGAACTTGGTGTCAAAACCAAATCCTTTCTGGTATTAAGAATTTGAAGAAAAAAAGTCCATGGATTATACTATTTTAAATTGCCATCAGTAATCATCTTGAGTAAAAACACAATGGCATCTTGTTGGCTTTTCTAAGGTGAAAACATACTGTAATGCAAATCAAAGGCATGCCACTGTTATTTTAATTACACTGATACAGACATTTTAAGTGACTTATTAGCGCCTGCTATTAAAAACTGTTACAGATTTATTATTTTTCTTTTTTGTGCATGTTGCTAGAAAAAAGCTCTCATTTTTAATTATTTTGCAAATTTATCTCTAATATGCCCAGTTATTTTTTGTACGTCATAATCCGGCAATGGAGGAGGTGACTTTTATGATAGTTGAAGATTCTAATTTTGATCACAACCATCATTCTGATAAATGTGGTATTAATGATTTTTGTAGCCTACTGTAAGATCTTTTTCTGTGAGTAAAATAATAGCAAGGAAATTACTGTAGATTCATTACCATATACCTAATAATTTCTGTGTCTGTCAAACTTTATATGGTGTCACGCATGCACGTCTGAGCTAAGCACTACCATTCCAGGACACGAGAGGGCGCTGTTGCTGATGGTAACATCTCCCTTTTCTCCCACAGCCCTGAGAAACTGCCCATGGAGGGAAACTGACTCCACACCCTGTGGTCCCTCTGCTATAAATCTCATACACTCAGACCCTGCATTGGACGTCTCATTCTGGAGAGAGAAGATCGATGACTGGAGCTCCTACCTGAACTTGACGCACCTATTTCTTTAGTTAACTTACTTTACAATTTGCCTTGTTTGATGGGCCATTGAGCTCCTGTTTCAGTTACAGGACTTAAATACTAAAAGGTTGTTCCAGTCACTTGTCCTTATTCATCAGCAATAGGAGTAGCAGTAGCTATTGGTTCTGCAACTTTCTCATGGCTTGTTGATTTTACTAAACGGGCAACTCACAATGTTTAACGCTAGCATGTTTTAAAAAATTTAGTAAAACCAAAATACAACAATACTGATTATACAATTCCTAGTAATATGTGGCTAGCAAACTCACCCACATTTACTCTAAACCAAACGATAGTTTGTAAACTGGCACCCAGTACAGTTTAGGTAATTCATTTATTTTTTGTACTTTGTTGGTAGATTTTTGTACTTTGTTGGTAGTTTAACTACAATTGCAATTCTTTTATATACACTTGCACAACTGAAACAACAGCTACATAAGTTACTTGGTCAGGATCAGCAAGCGAGACAGACATGGGGACTGAACAAGTAACATTATGCTTTACAGATTAAAGCCTTAGTCACTAGACCACAAATTATGTGTAGAAATCCACAGTTCTTTATAGATTTGAAATGAGACACAATGCAGCAAATTGTCCGTGGTCTAACCAGTGATGATTCTCACATTGGATAAACATACATCTAACTCAGTACATGTCTTGCTTCTGTAACAAAATGTCACCTGAATTTCCCAAAAGGAAGCCATTTAGATAATAGACTTAGAAGTCTGTAAAACTGGAGATCAATATGATGAGCTCTTTAAATCAGTGTCAAGGCAAATGAACAGCCTTATACTGACTGCATAGTGCTAACATCTCAGTATACTGCAGAAGTAATCTTGCTAAAATGATTCACTGCCAGATATGATATTTCTTTTATAAATGCTTGTCAGTAAAAGATTTTACAAATAATTATTTGCCAAGGAAAGCATTTGATGATATAATCATGGATACAGATCTGCATCTTCATTATGCTTTTGCAATTCAGTAGTCTTAATGAAATAGGTAGGCCTAAGTAGCAGACTTAAGAAATCCAGTCTTTATGTGCATTTCCACTAGAAATTTCAATTATTTCCAAAAAGTTCATTCTTTACAAAGTGTATTTGTGAGTCACAAATGTAATGGTTCTTATTTTAAAATAAAGTTAAACTACTCAAAAGACTTACACCACCTCCATGTACATATCTTGATACCAAGATAGGTGGATTAGCAGATAATTTGGAATCCGTTATATCATTACAGAAGGACTTGGATAGCATACAGGCTTGGGCAGATTTGTAGCAGATGAAATTTAATGTCAGTAAATGTAAAGTATTACACATAGGAAGTAAAAATGTTAGGTTTAAATACACAATGGGCGGACGGAAAATTGAGAGTACACCTTATGAGAAGGATTTAGAATTCACAGTGGACTCTAAGCTATCTACTTCCCGACAGTGTTCAGAAGCCACTAAAAAGGCTAACAGAATGTTAGGATATATAGCAGGATGTGTGGAGTACAAGTCCAAGGAGGTTCTGCTCAACCTTTATAATGCACTGGTGAGGCCTCATCTGGAATACTGTGTGCAGTTTTGGTCTTCAGGCTACAAAAAGGACATAGCAGCACTAGAAAAGGTCCAGAGAAGAGCAACTAGGCTGTTTCCAGGGCTACAGGGGTTGAATTATGAGGAAAGATTAAAAGAGCTGAGCCTATACAGTTTAAGCAAAAGAAGATTAAGAGGTGACCTGATTGAAGTGTTTAAAATTATGAAGGGAATTAGTACAGTGGATCGAGACTGTTATTTTAAAATGAATTCATCAAGAACACGGGGACACAGTTGGAAACTTGTTAAGGGTAAATTTCGCACAAACATTAATAAGTTTTTCTTTACACAAAGAACGATAGACACTTGGAATAAGCTACGAAGTAGTGTGGTAGACAGTAAGTGTTTAGGGACTTTCAAAACTCGAGTTGATGTTTTTTTGGAAGAAATAAGTGGATAGGACTGGTGAGCTTTGTTGGGCTGAATGGCCTGTTCTCGTCTAGAGTGTTCTAATGTTCTAATGTATTCAAGTTAGAATTAGATTAAGTTATGGTAATCAATTACAGATTTAACTATGAATTCTAAATATAAATATTCAGAAGCATATAAAGAAAACATATTAATTTAATTTACACTTTTTAAAACTTTAAACTTTATTCATATCAAACCAAACAACATGCATGATCTATTCTTCACATTAGCACAATATTCATTTGGGTTAGTTCTCCTCTCTAGTTGGGGTATTTAGGCATATTTATCATAAATAAATTTGTTTGTAGTTCAATATAAATGTACTCTCCTATTACAGTTGCTTTATAAATATCCTTCACTCAATACTTAACACCCTAAAGTTACTCAATCTTTCATCACTCACTGTAATTCTTAAATGAGTCTTTATAACAATTAGAACTGACAACCACCACTCACTAGCTGCAGTGCTCACAGGTAAAGTGAGCACAATCTGAAATAGTTTGTAAAAACTTTCTTCTAAGACTCAAGAAACAGACGGAGTACACTTGAGTGTTAAAACCCACTGTTCCTTTCCCTCTACACTATTCTCCACTCTGTCTTTTCACTTTCCCTCTTTCACCGTCTCCTAGTGCTCTTCATCTTGTTCTGTCCCTGCAGTGTTCTAAGTAAAAACTGCTAATAAATCAATTTCTTTTTATTTTGCAATTTGTTTTAACATAGTTTATGCAGAAAGTCATTCATAGTGTAAAACATCAGTACAAATATACAATTTTCAACCTCTTTGTCATTCAGCTTTTTTTATACTTTTGATCGAGAAAGTTCTTTTTTTTATTAGTGCTAGATTTACAACTTTAGTCAGTTTTGAAAAAGCAAAACAAGTCAGTCTAAACATCAATGATATTTAACATCTATAGACTACATACATTCAAAAATTTTGACCATGGCAGTATCAGTCAGTAAACTAAAAGCTTAACATGCTTGTCTGATGTTGATAATAAACCGGGAGAAACGTGGCAATTGATGGCAGCAAGCAAGCTAGGTAACCAATTTAATTCCTAAGTTAATTTCTAATAAGCTTACGGGGAAAGAAACTTGACAAGAAGAGAAACAGATTTGTAAAAAGAAATACTTTTACATAAACTGAACCACCTTAAGTCACCAGTGCACATGTACCTTGTCTTCTAAACATTTCACATTAACTGGAAAGTGAACGTAACGGGAGGGTGGAAAACAAACAATACTTTCCCATAAAGTTCCCTATGTGGTGTACATTAATACTTCCGTGAGTAGCTTCATACCAGAATAAAAGTGAATGAATTTCTTTTGGTTATTGGGTTCGCACTGGGGGAGTATCTCCCTCCGTTGGTGGCACTTGTCTGATTGTGGGCAAAACCTCAGCAAACAGAAAATCTCTTTATAAGCCGTCTGTCAGACTTTCTAGGAATGATGAGCACAAGGTGTCTTGTCTAAACCTTATAGACAATTATAACCAAAAGGAAACTGTCATAGTTTACACTAGATTAACTTGTAAACATATGGTTATCAAAATTATCACTCCATATAAACAGAATCAGGCTCAGGTCATGCACATAAAATACCTTATCAAGAAACCAGCCAGCAGAAGAGCCCTTGTTGTTATGGCCAATGGTAATCTTTCTCAAGCGTCCCAGGTTGGGGGCCTCAATTGTAAACTTATCTTCTGTACCTCTTTCAAAGTTATTTTTATCATTGTCCAGTCTCCTTTCACCTAAAATAAATACAAAGGTGGTCAAAATATTTACTTTTACGCATTTTGTAAAAATAACACTTTGATTCAAGTTTAATGAGATGTTTTTCCCAAGAAATCAAAATCCTTAAAGCTTATTAGTGTAAAACATTACATCAGAATTATCCATCCATCCATTATCCAACCTGCTATATCCTAACTGCAGGGTCACGGGGGTCTGCTGGAGCCAAACCCAGCCAACACAGGGCACAAGGCAGGAAACAAGCCCTGGGCAGGGTGCCAGCCCACCACAACATCAGAATTATGAACTTGCAAATTATTGTCACAGCAGGGATATGCCATGCATGTTTTCTTCTGTTTCTTTAAAGCTGTGGGTCACACACTAAACAATATTAATAACAGCCCACTCCATTAATATGATATACAACTGGCATGCTTTCCTAGTCATAGAAAGCCATGGGGTCTCTTAACCTTACAGTGAATGACAATAATAATTGGCTGTCACAATTTTATTGTCTCCAAAGCTCAGTATACTGTACCTAATGTTCTGCACAGCGATACAGATGTAAAAAGTGGCTTTCTGAAAAGTAGTTGTATTTTAAATCTTTGTTTATAAATCTGCATAAAGAGTTTTGACATCTTAATTAAAATGATCATTTAATCCTGAATTTTAGTGACATCTAATTACCTTTTCTAGAGCTAACATGTTTTTCATCATGACCTCGTTGTCTTCAAAACTGTATAGAATTGTCCCTTTGGGGAACACACAGACAAGCCCATTTATTAGCTCCTCTGTAATTCTGTGCCATTTTCAAGATTAGTTAAAACAAACTGAACGCTTTAGCAAAATGGCAGCTCCAAGTTCCTTCCTCAGTCCATTTAACAAGATAAAAGATGATCTCCATCAATATAAAGGACAATGCTATGTAGATAAGCAGCTTAACATTTTTATTGCAAAAAATGTCTTTTAATGCCAAACACAGAAACAAACCTGGAAAAAAATATTAAACACTATTGGTCAAAGTCGATGACAAATCTAGACTTTTGATATTATGTTACAATGTTTAGAATGCAACAGCTATAAAAAAAATTTCAAACATGACTCAGATTTCTACATTTAGACTTAGGACTATTTTTGGTGCAATATTTACATACCAGTGTCTCCATTTTCTCCAAATATATTAAGAAAAACATCGGCGTCTGTCCCACTTCCTTTAACATCTGCAGTGAATACACTCACAATATACTTATTAGCTGAAAAAGAAAATATAAAAAAGTGTTAATGTTCTGAAACATAATTCCTTTTCTACATGCAGATATCCGAATTTAACATAAAAGTTTCTAAAATTTGTTTTAATCTTCATAAAGCATTATAAATAACAATTTACAAAGTCCAGGTTTTTCACATAAACAGCAACGGTAAGAAAGTTTTCATATGTTTAAAGAAAATTGAAATCTGAAGACTGAAAGTAATAATGCTCAATGAATTTGTTTTATTCTGCAAAAGATTTGGAAAGCATAATGCAAAAAACTAAGCAGTTGTATAGGATTACTTACATATGAAAAAGTTTGGGATCCCCTCTCAGCCTGCATAATAATTGACTCTACTTTCAACAAAAAAGATAACAGTGGTATGTCTTTCATTTCCTAGGAACATCTGAGTACTGCTGTGTTTTCTAAACAAAGATTTTTAGTGAAGCAGTATTTAGTTGTATGAAATTAAATCAAATGTGAAAAACTGGCTGTGAAAAAATGTGGGTTCCCGTGTAATTTTGCTGATTTGAATACATGTAACTGCTCAATACTGATTACTTGTAACACCAAACTAGTTGGATTAGATCGTTAAGCCTTGAACTTCATAGACAGGTGTGTCCAATCATGAGAAAAGGTATTTAAGGTGGTCAATTGCAAGTTGTGCTTCCCTTTGACTCTCCTCTGAAGAGTGACAGCATGGGATCCTCAAAGCAACTCTCAAAAGATATGAAAACAAAAACTGTTCAGTATCATGGTTTAGGGGAAGGCTACAAAAAGCTATCTCAGAGGTTTAAACTGTCAGTTTCAACTGTAAGGAATGTAATCAGGAAATGGAAGGCCACAGGCACAGTTGCTGTTAAACCTGGGTCTGGCAGGCCAAGAAAAATACAGGAGCGGCATATGCACAGGATTGTGAGAATGGTTACAGACAACTCACAGATCACCTCCAAAGACCTGCAAGAACATCTTGCTGCAGATGGTGTATCTGTACATTGTTCTACAATTCAGCGCAATTTGCACAAAGAACATCTGTATGGCAGGGTGATGAGAAAGAAGCCCTTTCTGCACTCACACCACAAACAGAGTCGCTTGTTGTATGCAAATGCTCATTTAGACAAGCCAGATTCATTTTGAAACAAAGTGCTTTGGACTGATGAGACAAAAATTGAGTTATTTGGTCATAATAAAAAGTGCTTTGCATGGCGGAATAAGAACACCACATTCCAAAAAAAACACCTGCTACCTACTGTCAAATTTGGTGGAGTTTCCATCATGCTGTGGGGCTTTGTGGCTAGTTTAGGGACTGGGACCCTTGTTAAAGTCGATGAATTCAACCCAATATCAACAAATTCTTCAGGATAATGTTCAAGCATCAGTCACAAAGTTGAAGTTACGCAGGGGTTGGATATTCCAACATGACAATGACCCAAAACACAGTTTCAAATCTACAAAGGCATTCATGCAGAGGGAGAAGTACAATGTTCTGGAATGGCCGTCACAGTCCCCTGACTTGAATATCATCGAAAATCTATGGGATGATTTGAAGCAGGCTGTCCATGCTCAGTAGCCATCAAATTTAACCGAACTGGAGAGATTTTGTATGAAAGAATGGTCAAAAATACCTCCATCCAGAATGCAGACACTCATCAAAGGCTATAAGAGGCGTCTAGAGGCTGTTATATTTACAAAAGGAGGCTCAACTAAGTATTGATGTCATATCTCTGTTTGGGTGCCCATATTTATGCACCTGTCTAATTTTGTTATGATGCATATTGCATATTTTCTGTTAATCCAATAAACTTAATGTCACTGCTGAAATACTACTGTTCCCATAAGGCATGTCAATATTAAAAAGAAGTTGCTACTTTGAAAGCTCAGCTAATGATAAACAAAAATCCAAAGAGTTAAGCGGGGTTCCCAAACTTTTTCATATGACTGTATATTAGATACTGTTTTAAGAATATAGCAAGACACTTGGCTTTCCAGAATGATGACTCTCTGAGGATATCGTCAGCCTTGGCATACATCCTTACTACCTTCTGTACATGTTGACACATTTTGTATGTTTTTGGTTTTCTTTTTTTCTGGTTTTCTTCTATTAACTTAAATTCTAAAACATAGTCATTTTGAATAGGGCAGTGTGGTATTCCATTGCTGCTTCATGAATCAGCGTGCTGGATTTGAATCCCATGACCAGTTGTTGTGCATGTGAACCCTACCTGTTCTCTCCATGTCTGTGTGTGCTTGCCTCTGGGTACACCATTTTCCCTCTCACATCCCCAAAGATATGCAGTTTAGATTAACTGATGATTCCAATTTGGAATCCTTTGCTGGGGCAGGATCTGATAACCCAAATGCCCCCCACCCCAATTGTCTCTGAGCTAAATAAATTGTGGCGACAGGGTCAAAAAGGATCCTCCACTATGTCCAAAACACACAGTAAAAAAAACTCAATTTCTCACAATTTTTAAATTTACCATCCATTATAATTTACACTTTAAAGAACACTAAAGAAGACATGTTGGATTGTAAAAAAAATATAATGAACATACGTTTTGGTACATCCATGGGGTTAAGGCTGCCCAGGAGATCTCGAACAAACAGTCCATCTCCTTCTTCTTTGCTGAGCCAGTTGTTACATGGAAAATAGAAACGAAGGTGGGGTCTGTTCATGTCTGTGACCACCACTCTGTCAAGAAACCAGCTGGCATTGAGCCCTGTGTTGTCATGTTCGATCCTGTCATGGAAGAAGCACTTTATTATTGAAGAAAACTGGTATGAAATTTGGTTTTTGCTCATTCTCTTTCCTACATCAGGATTATACTCAATAAAAATACTTCATCTCCCCAATTCTCAAAATACAACATTTCTTCATTATTACAAAGTAATGGTCTGTAACAGATGTTAATATCTCTAGATGCCATATATTTAAATAAAAAATTAATGATAAATGATTTTTACTATAAATAGGGTTAATGCATTTTTGTAGAAGAAAAACACTTTCATGTTCACACCATTTTATTTTGTTCACTCAAAGGTTTTGCAAAGCAATAATAGGTACAAGGCTGCAATGAGCCTCAGGGGCCTCAGTCCATAGATCCACAGTTACACACTTAAACCAGGACAATATATCTTACCAGCAAGTCCACATTACACTCCTACTAGGAAAAGTCTGAACTAACATTCAAAGTTCACATAAAAGACACTGCATGTTAGAAACGAGGTCCATATGCTATTGTATGTGGCTGCACTATTACTCTTAATAATTGACTGGGATGTCTTCAGTATGAGCCATTATCTGTGTTCAGAATTTTCTATAATCAACATTACTCTTTGTGGCCTGCAGGTGCCGCAATAACCACCCAAACCAGACACAAGCAGATACCAGGCATAAGTTTTTCACACAGCACACATGTCTATATATAAAATCCAACGTTTGTCTGTATGTCTGTCCACTTTTCACGAGAGTACTACTTAACGGATTTAGATCGGGTTTTTTTCTATAATTTGCAAAACAATCCGGTTGATTTTGTGACTTCTGTCATCGTACTCAGTATCATAGTTCGTTTACAGGAGCGATTCATTCACGCTAATCTGAGACAGAGGCTGTGGGTCGAAGGAAGCATGACATCAGGAGTGGGGAGCTGGGTGGGGCCCTACTCACTCACACACCAGCCTCGGAGTGTACCTTGCCTCCGCTTAGCTAGCGAATGAGAAAAGTACTTAACATCAGATTGTTTTCTATAATTTGCTTGAACATTTTGGTAGATTTTGCGACTTCTCTCATCGTGCTAAGTATCATAGTTCACTTGCAGGAGCAATATATTCATGCTATTCTGAGACAGAACCTGCAGGCCAAGAAGAGGGGGAAGCGTCATGTCTCGAATTGGTCTACCTCTGGTCACGTTTTGGAGGGTACCTTGCCTCCACTTTGCTAGAGATACCTGTTTATTTATTGATTTTTAAAGTTTGTCCTGTTTCACTACTACGCGGACAGAGCTGTGGGAGACAGCTAGTTTATTATAAGTGGGGAACGCTTCTCCATCACTCCCCACAGCAGTATACAGAAGCACCAATAAGTACAAGTAACAATACTTTCTCTTTCTTTCTTCTTCTTCCTCTTTTCTCTCTCTCTCTTTTTCTCCTTCACCTCTGGCAAGTTTTGTCTCACGCCCACTCGATTCTGGCTCCTTTAATACAGCACCCAGAAGTGTTCCAGGTGTCTCGTGATGTTCTTCCAGCAGCATTTCCAGGTGTGGCAGCATTCTTGCCATAAAGGTTTTGGCCATTTCTACAGCTCCTCCTGGCAGGATCCATGGAACCCAACAGAGCTGCGGTGAACTCCAACTCCCAGTGTGCCCTGTGAGAATTTGTGGAGCCATAACAACCCAGAAGAGCTGCCCTCTAGCATCCTGGGGGAGATAATTACTTCTTTGAAAAGGTCAATGGGTCCTCTAGGCATCTCTCGTATTGCGGGAATTCACTGATAGACTACAGTTCACTGAACTTTCCAGATGTTACTGCCTATTAAAGCTCTGACATCTTGTACTGTGAGACCACTTTATATAAATCACTTTGTTAAAGTCGGCATCCCTTGAAAAAACTAAAAGTTTCCTGTTATTCTGTATGACATTAGTATTTAAATATAAAACCAGCACTTTTGTTCAGCAGACAAGTGAAGTTAATGCACAATAGATTTAAAAAAAAATGGAAAACTTTCCCTTCAGTTGTACAGTTGTACATATTTCCAACTATTTGAATAGCAAGTTTTTGGGGTAAAATACTCATACTACAAATCAAAACCTTGCCACAATAGTATAACAACAGGTCTATGCAACCCTGGTAAATTCAAGGCCTATATCTACCTGCACGGAATACTACCAACGATTTTTTGATCACTGCTGATTTATGACGTTCCTATGTCAGTAGTGGAAGTCTTTAAGGGCTAGTCAGCAGCCACCTACAAAGGTAGTTAGGACTGCTGTGCAGCTTGAGCAGTATTGCACTGAATCGTTTAGCTCTGTGAAGGAGGATCTTATGGTGGCAGGAGCCGGAGAGCACCTGTAGTACACTGGGCCAAGTCACCTTAAAGTAGTTGAAGCAGAGACCTCTGTGAGGGCTGGCTGAAATCCTTGGGAGCAGGACATCAGCACATTACAATTCACTCATATGAAGAAGTGAAGAAATCTAGTGCTGGACAAACCACAAGCAGTCATTGAGGAAGAAAGGAGTAGTACAACATTGGCCATGAAACAGCAAGAAACGTGTATGACACTGGAGGAGGCAATGGAGCAGAATATATCCTGGGATGATATCTGGAAGGGTGATCCCCACAGGATCAAGTTTTTGATCCAGGCAGTCTATGATGTCCTTCAAACCTGTTTTTATGGGGAAAAGTGGATACACCCACCTGTCCTTTACGTCCCAGTAAAAGGATTTTGCAACACATCCTAAGCTGTTTCCCCAAGGCATTAAGTGAAGGGTATGACCACTGGCACCAGGCTTAAGTGCTCAAATCAACTGCAGGAGAAATCAGCATGGGTATAAGTGCCAGTAGAAATGCCTGCTCACCCAGCAAAGTAGTCATTTTTGTCAAGGAGGAAGAGCAGACAAGATAGACAATTCATTGTGCTACAGGTATGTTGCATACAGGACAAGACTGAGTGACGGCAGTTGACTTGGAGAGGCAAATGAAGATAGCATCTCACATCATCCAGACAACACTGCAAACCAAATATCACCCTCATTTCTGAGGCCATAAATCAGATCATCCCCTGTTTATGTTATATTTCCATGGAAAGGGGAGGATAAAGGAGAAGGCCCAAGAAAGAAAGAAGGCAAAGTACCAAGAGCTGATTAAGGGCAGAGGGGTTTTGTACGACAAAGCCTGTGTAGGGCATATGGAACCCATGGCATCATTAGGGCAAGCAGGCCAAGAGCCATTATGAATAGCATGGAGGCTTCAAAAAGAGCCTTCAGATGGCTTTGGCGGAAGGGAACAGAACAGTCTGGTGTAGCATGTTTCCTGGGCACAGTAGAATTATCAGCCTTGGTTGAGTTGACTGGAGGAGGGTGTATGATAGTTTGAAAAGACCCAAAACACCTAATGAATCCAGAAGATATCACTAATGATACATCCAAGTTAGTATATCTTAGGATATATCTTAGAATGTTACATTTCATTAGAAGAAAGGAGCATATACTGTAACAATAACCTATTGATTTATTTCCGGAGACCACTCATTCTGATACACAGTCACATGCAGCCTGACAAATCAACTTGGACTGACTGCCAGTCTGTCATTGAGCACATTCATTCTCATACTCACATTGGGCAGATTGAGAATAGCCAATGAACCTCCATATACACAGTGCCCAGACTAGGAATTGAATCCAGGACTCTGCACTGTAACACAGCCGATTATACCATTGTGATACTGCGCTGGGTAGTATGAGCATATTACACAAAATAAAACTTCTATTAGATAAATTATATACCTTATCTTCTTAATTGGTCCAACATTGTTGGTTTTGATTCTGAACACATCCGTTTTATTCTTTTCAAAAGCAGTTCTGCTCCTGAAATGCATGGCAAAAAAACACATATTAGAATACCAGAAGGAAGCTGAAAGTGAAAAAATAAAGTTCAAGTGCATGCAAATAAAAACAGCAGAGAGCTGATAAAGTTACTGTAGTTCAGAGCTGCACTATTCTCATTGATAGCAATTCATAAGCTCATGGCAACAGTATCTACTATTGAGCTTATCTATTCAAAGGATTCTCCATGTCAGGTGGGAACTAGATACACTGGAGCAACAACAGGAGATGAGCTTCCTATTGTTACTGACCCAATTACTTTAGGTGATAGGGTGACACCTTGAAACTCAAAGGAGTTTTACAATGAATTCTTTCTTAAAGCGAAAGCAGCAAAGGGAAGCACACCTAAAGTCACATTGAAGCATACAGTTAAGAGGAAAACAGAATACACATATACTATATTAAACACAAAATCTCAAATTTCTGCATGCAAACTTTGGAAATAATGCAATTTAAGTCAAAACACTGGCAGTGTTTGTGACAAATTCCATTTCAATTCCAAAATGTTGCGTTCTCTTAAATCACCATCTGCAAACACAATGAATGCTACTTACCTGAGGTGTGTCATACTGCAGGTTATGTAAACTTGTACAGTAATGTTCTCTGTATGAGATGAAACCCTTTTAATAAATACACTAAACATGTCTTCTGACAGCTTTACCCATTTATGTGAGTAAGGGGATATAACACTTAATCTCACTGAAAATTTAAGTTTATTCAAAATTAGGGACACAGGAGACCATTGGCTATTTCTGCACCATCCAGCACAAAGAAAGCACCATCTCCAGATGGGGGTTCCAGTTGATTGCAAGGCCTTCTAGAGCTGTGGGACAGCAATGCTAACCAGTGGGCTACCAAGCTGACCACTCTGTGTCTTGGACAACTGGAGCAAGCTGATGACATTTAAACTGAACTTGGCAAGATGTTACAGCTCCTAAGCTATTAAGTATATAAAAAAGCTTGACGTACTAAGAAATGTCTTCTCATTTCTCGTGTTCTTATGTTTTCTCTGATATTTAGATCCTGCTGTGTTTTACTTATACATATAAGATGATTTTACAGGATGCATCCAAAACTAAAACTCATTTAAAAGTTTATGTGAATTTTTGAGGTAGCAGGACCATTCTGCTATCTGTCTAGAGATGTATCTGTCACTACTACACAAGATGTGATAAAGTAACAATTAGAAAGCCACCAATGACTTCCTTAGATCATCAATATCACACCCAAATGTAAGATTTAATCAAATCTTTTATTTATCTTCCTGACTAATTTTTTAATCCACAACTGGCACCTGCAAATTCCTAACATTGTAAGTGGTGGGTCTAGACTTCCAAATGAAATCCAAACGTATGAGTTTCCAACAGTTAAGAGCTGAAGAGTTTTTAACAATTTTATATTAGTGAGGTTTGTCTGTGGGAAGCAACATGCTGTAAGTTTGAGCCCTAGTTATTTACCATTTAAATCTATGCTCAGAAAACAAATCCAATAATGAGAACAATCAGTGGAACGCCACATGAAAATACATGTAATTTTATCCTGTTTATCATGCACTTAATTTTTATTTTTGGGTTTTTTTTTTTGTTTCATTTTGCTATTTCTGGTTCAAAGGCCTAATTCTGCAAACACAGTTTAGGCCTTTAGATGTATTTTTCAAGCAGAGGTCCAGATGAAGCCAAGAGTTAATCCGGACTCCAGCACAGGTGGATTGAGACGCTACAGCTAAGTACTCATTCCAGGAGTGAAGCATTAACATTCTGATAGATCTGATCAGATTAGAACTCATGCAAGCCCCATCCATCTGGACAGAATATTATTTTTCTTGCATGCTCTAAATTCAGTGTTACAAGGGCATGATAAATCGGTATAAAAATGCATGTATTTTTAAACAACCTCTTTTCAACTGCATACCATAAATCTGAGAAGACACATGCCATTTTATCTTTTTGCCCTGGTGTGAAAACTACCTAGCATACCTTGAAAAGACCACGGCAAAACAGTATAAAATGCCATGTATGCATGATACTCTTTGGTTTCTATAAAGCCTGTCGTTCATTTTTAACAAATTCTTACTTTTCAAATCTGCAGAGTACTCAAGTCTGAATTACAGAGAAGTAAATCAGGCTTAAAAGATCATGCACTTCCATTGTTCACAAGCAGTACAGATGAAGTCATTTATTTAAACGTTATACATGCCATTCTATCCTTTTACCATGATAAACAAAGGAGAACATCTATTTTTCTAGCCTGTTTTGAGCTATTTTAAATTGTATTTACCTAATTGCTTTTGTTTTTCTTTTAGCAATACATAAACATGATTTTTCTTTTCTATAAAAATGTTAGTACAGGAAAAAGTATTAAGAAAAAAAGTTAAAAGACTCAATTGCCAATTTCTGTGCCAATTATAAATCTCATCAAAAATATTAAAATATTGTTTCAGGATACTGAATAAATAATAGAGTATGGGGTTTTATAAAATATCACATATGAAATATGTCATTCCTGCAGGTCATTTACTTTTAAATGTAACTTAATAATGTCAAATGCACAGAGTCATGGAGTGCTAGAATGAGATTAGAATGAACCCTTGACAGGACACCAAGTTCACCGCAGAGCCCCCTCACACACACAGAGCCAAATTAAACCAAAGACGCATGTCTTTGGGATGATAATACAAAGAACTGTCAAGTCAAGTATTTGATTTGATAGTACGTTTAAATTAACAAAGGACTGAGTGTGATGCTATTACTATTACAAATAACTGGCAATGATGCAAACCCTTCCAACTCCTCTTATGGATGTGCTTTCTACATGCAGCAAGTTACCTTTAACTGTCTTTGTATGCATGGTAAAAGGTTCTAGAATGTCATGTAAATTGTCATTCCAACATAGCAACACAAAATATGAGTTGATATCACATTTGATGTATTTGGGCTTATTTATTTGACATATAAGGTAACATCAAAGAATACCTCTTTTCTGTGCTGTAGAATTGGAGAAAATGCAAAAGTACATGGTTACCAAAACATATCCTCTGTATCTATTTGTTGTCAAAAGAAACTTTGGATGTTAAGGAATACAGTATTTAACAAAGCTATCAGAGCTTTAACAAACTATTTAACTGTTAAGGAATATTTAAAAAACAGCATTTCTATTGACAATTTTCACACTTTAGAGAATATCGAGAATATTTAACAAAAACAGCAAAGCAAAAATAAAAACACATTTTTAACCAGTTTAACTAACACTAGAAAAAATTCAACCTGACACACTTTGTAGAAGTTTTACGCTGCCAGTGAAGTATTGAACACACAGACATTAATACATTTATAGATGGTAACAATAAGTGTGTTAAACATGAAGAATCTGAGTTACTTCAACAATATTATAACCACTTGATTCATAGAAGCTATTAAAGTGTCTGTAATATCGTACTTTTCATATCTTCTACAGGGTTTGTTATGGTAAGTAGCTACACAGTAATGTACTGTAATTGCATTCAGCAACAAAATAAAATTTACAAGCAAATGTGAATAATAGACTGTCAAGGCCCTTGCCTAGCTTAGTATTACAGCAATATTCTTTTGCTATGAATACATGTAACTGTAAAAATTGACCGATTTACTAAATAATGGTAGTTAAAAAAAATTTACTTTTTGCTGCCATTAGTTTCACCATCTTCATCAGCTAAACTCTTATGTAGTGGCGTAACCTAGGAGGTTAATATTTTGTAATTTTTTTACACAATATATTTTCTTACAACCAAAAGTACACAGCATCCAATGTATTTATTATTATCCATCAGAGTTATGTTTCTGTAACAGAACTCAAGTGAGCGAGCCCTTCACAAAGTGCACAAGTCTAAAAGTGACACCACTCTCACTTCATCAACATCCAGAAGAGCCACTCAGACTAATGAAGTTCTCCTTTAGCATGAATGGATATACAGGCTTCATTTTTAACGCTCTGAAGGAATGCCAAACCACCCTTATGAACTGTGTTTGTTTTACTCAGGCTGGTTGGTTGTTTTGGTCCATCTGAATCCTCCAAATTTTCTGAACAGATCAATGACTTTACTTTCTGAACCCCACTCCCACACAATGGACCCCCCCGCCTTTTCCATTGTAGTGCCAGAGGGCGCTATGTAGAAGTATAAGGAGGCTGTAAAGGAAACTCTTTGAATTAGACTTACTTGCTGGCAAGGTGCACTTTAGGGGTGATTCCAAATTCTCCAAAGAGAGTAACAAAAACATTGGCATCTGTTCCTGCTCCACGGACATCTCCTGTTACAGTGACCACCTCATAAACTGCAAAAGAAGGAAAAGATTGAGAAGATAATAAATGCATTTCCTTAACACATGGATACAATCTCAAATCGGCATAATTCAATGTAGGGCTGTGAAGGGCACAAGGCAGGCCCTACTGAGAGGAGCATCAGTGCATCACTGGGCTCACTGAGGCACACATCAACATGGGGCCAACTTAGAAATTCCAATCAACCTAGTAAACATGTCTTTAGGATGTACAGTAGGAGGAGAAGAGGGATACTCAGAATACCAGGAGAAATACCCAAGCATAAAATGAGCTTGCGAACTGAACAAACATGGCATCAAGCATGGACTTTGAATATGGAATGCTATACGTGTGAGGAGCATCATTACTCACCATGCCACAGTGTTGTCCATTTGTTTAATACTAATCTTATAACTTTTCTGAATTAACTTTGCCTCTGTGGGATATGGCCGGCCATTCATCCCGGCCAATACCCCAAGGCCGCTAGATGGAGCCCTCCTTGCAACATGGAGATGCCCGAATTCCAGCAGGGCATCATGGACTATGGAGTTTTAATACACAGCCCTGCTGGATAACGTCGGGGCCGCCAGGGGACGCTGCAGGGAGACACAGATTCGTTTATTTTCTATACAGCCCGGAAGTAAATCCTAGTCACATGGTTGGAAGAAATAAAGTGCTTCAGGGCTGATGAAGAAAAGGAGTTTTCGTTTGACCCGGAAGTGCTGGGTAATCACATGGACTGAGGGCTTAGAAGCACTTCCGGGTCACGGACTATAAAAGGATTGTGGGAGATCCCAGACGGTGAGCTGAGATGGGAGGAAGGGTGGCTAAGTGTCTGGCAGTGGAGGATTGTGTACTGATTATATTGTATTATTGTAGTGTTTGAGTATAGTGAAATGGAGGGTGCTTGGTGCACATTATTATTATAAAATAAATAATAATTGGACTTTTATCTGGTGTCTGGTGTCTGGAACAAGGGTTCAAGAGGACGATAGTGCCTCTATCTGTTACACCTCTTAAAATTGCAAAGCAGCTATCATGCGAGGAGCCCCTTAAGTTTGCAGATGCCAAGTGTCAGAAATCCTGACATTATCCAATAGCAAACTATTTATGGCACAGTAATGTGCTATCACAATCATTTCATGCCCCTGACTGAGGGTTAGGACTTTACTCATGTGCCTTGTTCTGGTACATTTGTATAAAAATTACATTATGTTTGTGTTATTAGTGATATAAAATGTTGTCTTCTACTTTCTTTGGTTTTGTTTTTACACTTTTTTACATTTCTGGTCTGTCCACATTCATACAGAAGATAAAGCTAGGAAGAAAATTAAATGAACCCTTGCAAAAAAGAGCTGACATAACCAGAAGCTCTAAGAGAGACCATGAAAAACACTCTAAAAGTATCTGCACCAAGACTGTAATGAGGCAAAACCTAAACAAAACAAAAAAAAATAATATACATGTGAAAGTGTAAATTTGTCAAAAATATGCAATTGTACAAAATTAAAAATAAATAGGATGTTAGATGTTACTTAGTACTAGGGTATTGTACCACATTAGTTATTATGGATGTAGTGAGAAGTTAAGCAAAATGACACGTTTTATTTGCTAACTAAAAAGATTACAATATTCAAGCTTTTGAGGCAACTCAGGCCCCTTCTTCGGGCAAGATGTTACTTTACAATTTTAAAAAAAGAACTCAAAAAAAAGATTTTACATCAATTTTAGAAATTCTTTTATACAGAACGAATTGTTAAACCTTCAGGAAAATGTAGTAAAACCTGCCGGTATCATGATCCGGGTTTATGTTTTACACTCTTAATAAAAATTTCCTTGACCTCTCAAAGCTGCTGTCACCTCATGCAGTCAGTACAGCCAGGCTTTACTGAAACTTTTGCTCAGTGTTCGTTACCTCCTGTGAACTGTCATTCTCACAATCTCTCATGAAGATGCTCTGTTGGATGCTTGCTCTGTTTTCCCTAATATGTACTTCTTTACTAAAAGATAATGACCAGAAATGGACACCTGTAATGTTCATTTGAAGGGAAACGGCACACGGATAGCTTTCTGAGCTGTATGCTCAACAACTGTCCATACTTCTGAAAGTCAGCTAACACTGTTATTTCTTTAGAAATTATCATTCATTCGAGTTTCCCTCTCTGCCATACTCTTTCCTTGGACTTATTTCTGCACTTTCAATCTTATTATTTTTACTAGCACTGAGGGAGAGAGGATCAAATTTCAGAGACTGTTTAAGGATAAAAGCCGGAATTCAAATGAACCACCGCAGAATAAAGCACTCCAGGACAAGACAAAAAGACACAAGATGAGGATCCAACCAAAGCTCAAGTCATAGCTTTGTGGAATGCTCAAACAAGTTCTTTTCAAACAGAGCAACAAAGGTCACATTACATAAATACATCCCCTTGCTGAGAGCTAAACAAGGTGCTGGATGCTAGACTGCTTCCAAGATATATGCAAGTAACTATTTATTAATCATATATAACTGGACAGTTCTTTAAATGTTCAATGGACTATTCCAGCAAAACTCCAAATGCCTAAAATGAATAAAGCACTCTTGGAATAACTGGTTTTGTGGTCCCCATATTTAAGAAGGGTGACCAGAGGGTGTGCTCCAACTACACTGGGATTACACTTCTTAGCCTTCCGGGCAAGGCATATGCAAGGCAGCTGAAGTGAACACTCCGTCTGATGGTTGGTCCAAAGATACGGGGGTGGGTGGGGGGGTATCAATATGGATTCCTCCCTGACTGCTGAACAACAGACCAGTTATTATCTTTGATGCAGTTGCTGGGAGTCCATGAGAATATGATATGCCAGTCTACATGTGTTTTATAGATCTGTAAAAAGCACATGACAGTGTCCCTTGGCATGTATTGTGGGAGGTGCTGCAGAAATATGGGGTAACAGAGCTGCTCTTGAATATATGAATGCAGTGAGAGCTGAGCCCAAACACTTGTTAAGTCGACTTTGTTCACTGTGGATGTCAGGTTCCATCAAGGCTCTGTCTTGGCGCCACTCCTGTTTATGGTTTTCATGGACAGGATATCGATGGTGCAACATGGATTTAAGGGTGTCCAATTGGGGAAACTAGGGGTAGCATTGTTGCTTTGTGCAGATGATGTTGTCTTCTTTGGGTCTTCTGATTGTTACCTTTATCATGCACTCAAGTGATTCACTGCCAAGTAAGTGGCATGAGGATCAGCACCTCCAAGACTGAGGTCATGGTTCCCTTTTGAAAAGGGGTGAATTGCTCTCTCCAGATGAAAAGAGAACAATTGTTGTTAGTAGAGGAGTTCATGCATATTGGGATCTTGTTCATGAGTATTAGAAAAAGGGAAAATGATTGGATTGAAGTTGTGACACCTTTTCTGTTGGTGCTGTAGCAGTCTGTGGTAGTGAAGCAGGAGCGAAGTCAACAGACAAAAATCTCGGTTTACCGGTCAACCTACATCCCTGCCCTCACCTATGATTATGACCTGTAGTTAATGTTCGAAAGAACGAGATTGAGAGTATCAGCGGTAGTAATGAGATTTCTTTGCAGGATGGCTGATCTGACAGGTGGGAAGCTCAGAGATTTGGAAGATCCTCTGAGTAGACTAGCTGCTCCCCTGGATCGAGAGAAGCTAGCTGAGATGGTTTGGGCATGTTGTGAGGATGCCCTCCAGATGGTTCCCTACGGAGCCGTTCTGGGCTTGTCCTACTGGGAGGAGACCTTGTAGCTGAACCAGGACACCTTTGAGGGATTACATCTCTCTGCAGGCTTGGTATTGCCTAGGAATTCCCCAAGAAGAGCTGGAATCTGTTGCTGCAGAAAGAGAAGTGTGAGGTGATCCGCTTGGCCTGCTGCCATCACGACCACGCCAGGAAAAGCAGATTCAGTAAATGAGATGAAATGAAATGGATTTTTGGGAGAGGCCTCACCTCACCAGTGTCAAGACATAAAAGTGAACTTATCTGAGCACTAAAACTAGGCACCTTTAGCTTTACAGTAGGTGCCAATGTTTTTGTTAAATGCTCAATGGCCACCTACACTTGTAAAGACAGATATCATATCCTGCATATAAACCATTATGTACAGAAGAATGCAAATGAAAAAGGTAATAACATTATTGTTATTTTATCTGTAATTTAATGGGGTATTGTCACATCAGCTCCAACAGTTAATACAAATGCATAAATAAAGTATATTTGAATGTACCTTGTTTTCTGTTATCTTTTTGTAAGATGTGGCTTTTTCAGAAGTCAGATAGAATTGCTTCCTAAATGAAGCAGTAGATACATGTCTGCATGTAGCAAAATGAAATGTATATTAGTTTGCATTTCTCATTTTTTGAAAGGTAATACAGTAGATAATGGTGTTTCGCCATGTATTGTGTAATGGATACTACCATTCATCGTGACAAAGCAGAAAAATATCTTAGATAAAAACACCTCTGCTACATTATAATGAGTGTTGGGAGTCCATGAACACTGTCTTATGAAAATTACACTAAAATCAATGGTGTTTGCATTGAAAATATTGCATGCAGTTTTATTTTTGTTTTGCTTTTTTAATTTCCTATTAACTAACCTTGTCTGTCTGGTTCCATGTATCATAATGTAATCATTAGACTATCAAGATTATTTCATTCAAATGCCACTAAATGTTGGGTGAAGCATGATTTGGTAGATCAGAAAATGATTAAATAAGCATTAGTGAATTGAAGGTATGATGCTCCAACCCATGAACAAATGCTTAAAATTAATTAAAGACTCTTAGAGATGATTATCAAAACGGTAGGAGGGGAAAAGAACTGGCAGGATGTAGTGCCATTTAAAGACTGAAGAAGATCTGCCATGCTGTGGTATTCAGTCATTCCCCGTCTCCAACTGTCAACTGTTTTCTAGTTCATAGAGGCCCCACAGACTGGTTTTGAGTATTAGCTTACCACGTTTTTATGTTCTCCACCTAGTGTACAGTATTTATTTCATTACTTATTTTTAAAAATTATGCTTGATTATTGTGTGCAATTACTTTGAAATCAACTTGTTTTGCACATACTTGATTGAATACTACACCCAGTATATTCATATATTTCAAACTTAATTCAAATCAATAATACTTTAACACAGACTAAAGTAGTAAAGATTGAAATATTATTGTTTATTTTAAATTCTAAGTACAGTATAAAGCATGCAGTAATTGGTTTCCTTTGCTCTTATTTGTTAAGTGGTTAGCATTGTTTGTGCTTATTTATCTGAATAATAAGAGGTAATCAGTAGTAGCATTACTTTATTAAGACCCAGTGGGCTACAGCCCCACCAAATGTTAAACAAAAGAATTAACAATACCTTATTATTAACCTAAGTCTTCTTTACAATTTTTTTCAAATGTCCATCACATTCTCAATGTAATATCTTATTTAAAGAAATACTTTTTGCAGTATGTGAAAGTGTTCTGGCATGTTTCTGGCTGAAGAGACTGGACCCATTGGCCCTGCAGTGTTCTCTATACCGTTGGTTGCATGTAAGTATGTGTAATTTGAAGTTTCCAGTTTTGCAAAGGGCTTGAACACCCTATGTTTTTCTTCTTCTAATATTTGATTATCAGCACCAGAAATGTGTTATAAAGAGGAAATCAAGAGAGAGGAAAATTACTTCCTCAGGGGACTGTAAATGAGGAGCAAACGTGAAAGAGTAGCACATTGTAGAGCTGTAAAACAAGGGTTATTTTGCCACACTGAGCCTAATAATGAAATATGTAATTTACTGACACACTGTTAACATGTAAATCTATATATCGGTGTCAGAACTTTAGTACCACAAAAAGCTCTTGCAGGATCTCCCCAAAGCTTCCTGTCAGTTTCAGTGTGTCCAGCTAATACCTGATATCTTTAAATAAGGAAACAGAGACAGGTGTTCTCCTAAACAGTTGCCTTTCCATCATGGAGTGACACAAATCAAAAGTCACTGTCAGGAGCGAACTGCTATGCTGATTCATTGCCTGGCAACCTACTAAGCATTATCACATTACTACATTGATTGTGTCATATAGATCTGGATCTTTGTCTATATATCAGTGTCTGTGGCATTGCTGTGATGTCATCTTCCAAATATTTATAGCAATTTCAGCACAGTTTTCACATGGTGTGGCAATTATTTGAGTGGTGATCGATGGTGGCCATTTCAGCTAATCACAGTATGTGAAAGATTCACTTTTCCATGTTTTAAGTGCTTGGTTACAAGGCAAAACAATCACGGTCACAAAATAAAATGACTCAGAACTTCCCTTTGATTTAGGCCATGGGTTTTTGTTGTCTTTTTGTATTCAGTTTTACTAATTGATGAATGACCTAAGATAGTACAATAGCTGCCTATTACAAAAGATCTCATAAATCTCACAAATCTAGCTAATCAGGCCAGATTATCAAAAACTAACATAAAATTGGACAGGATTATCACAGAGAGACTCTATAAACCACATGAACAACAGAGCCTCAGGAAGGCACATTGTACTGAAACAGTGGTAATTAATGGCCTAACACTCAAGAACAGAGGATTCTTGTCAATATCTACTTGGAAAGATCCCTTCCTGCATTAAAATAGCACTTAGTTATGTTCAGCACATCCTTGCCCAAAGCAATCACTTGACATTTACAACTCACTACATACTGTAGGTACATCTTCCCTCGGTGTAAAAAAACACGCTGGTCAAAAGAGTAAATCAATGGCCAACACTAAAGTCTTACAGTAAGAAATATGCTGCATAACACTCTGGAATTAAAAGAAGACATTGTGTACCAATTTAATTACTAATATCACTTATGATTTCATATTCTCCAAGCATTCTGAACTGATCATTTCTAGGTCAACATATCACCCTTGTGTTCTAAGTAGCACAACATTCTGCAGCACAGAGGATTCAATTAAGTGAAACATATCTGGTGTCCAGAGTTCACAGTCAGGTCTTAGGAAGCCTCTAGATAAATGATGCTCTTTATGGAGAGCTACGGCAAGGTAGTATGGTAATTATTGAGCCTTTTCTACAGTACAGACAACAATAAATCCTTCGTTTTTTAAAGTTTTTTTAAATTGAGTGCCAATTTTACTTTTGAAATCACTGTATAAAATGCAAAGCAATACAGGATCTACTGTATATTGTCAGAGGGAACAAAACAACATAAGAATTTTCAAAATGAGAAAAGATTGCTCAATCTGTCAGGCTTGTTTCATTGGGTAACAGCTGAGATGTCCTAATATCTTGCCACACTTGCTTTGAATGTCATGATTCCTGTGTAACTATGCTACTTGGTAACTTCACGTAGCTTTCCAAGACCCTCCATGTGAAGAGATAACAATATAGTGACATAGTATTTAGTGATCTTGCTTCACAGACGCTACAAGACACTGAATTTAAATCACAGGCAGAAGGTTGCATATTCTCCAAATGTCTGCAAAGGCTCGTCTACTCTGGTTTTCTTCCCACATGCCAAAACTCGCAAGTTCATGTTAGTTGATCACATAAAATTGGCCCTGTATGATCGAGATAGGTGTGTGCAAGTGTGCTTTTGAATAGACTGGTGCCATTTCCAGGGTTGGTTCATGCCTTACTTTAAATGCTGCCAGAATCAGACAGGTGAAGATGCATTTGTGAACGTGTCATCCGATGAACTGAAGCTGTGCCAATGGTTGGCTCTTATGCTATGTCTGATGAAGCATTCAAGGGCTGTGATCCTCCATGACACTGCAATTGAATACAATAGGTTTGAAACTGAAGACTTGGATGGTACTCCAGACAGGCAAAATAATAATTGTACGAGGGACATTCAAAAAGTGGTGAAGGTGGGAGGAGTAGTAATTGGGTGTTAAAAAGTTGGGAAAATTGCATCGCTACGGAAGGTAACTATCGTAGAAAAGAGATGTAATTTGTTTTTGAAATTCTTAATAAAGGGCGGCACGGTGGCGCAGTGGGTAGCGCTGCTGCCTCGCAGTTGGGAGATCTGGGGACCTGGGTTCGATTCCCGGGTCCTCCCTGCGTGGAGTTTGCATGTTCTCCCCGTGTCTGCGTGGGTTTCCTCCGGGCGCTCCGGTTTCCTCCCACAGTCCAAAGACATGCAGGTTAGGTGGATTGACGATTCTAAATTGGCCTTAGTGTGTGCTTGGTGTGTGGGTGTGTTTGTGTGTGTCCTGCGGTGGGTTGGCACCCTGCCCAGGATTGTTTCCTGCCTTGTGCCCTGTGTTGGCTGGGATTGGCTCCAGCAGACCCCCGTGACCCTGTGTTCGGATTCAGCGGGTTGGAAAATGGATGGATGGATGAATTCTTAATAAATAGAGTTCAAAAACGTGCGGAACATCCCTCGTAGCTGGTGTCAACACTACAGGGTTCTCCTAAGAGAGGCTGGGAATATGTGCTGATAGCAAGTTGACGCACCCGCCAGACAATAAACCACCTGGATTGGGACTTGAGTGCAGAGAGTGACAACTCAGCACCACACTGGAACAATGTGAGGTTTTTTTTACAGTGGCTGGAGTGCCAATTCAGCCACCAATCCCCAAGTTTTCCCTGTAAGTTGGAGGACCTGCTTGCAGGGCTGGATGAAGGTTAACATCATACCCAGGATAAAGCAATTGCAGGCTAAGGACCTTGCTCAAGGAACCAACAGTGTTGTTGAGTCACTTCTGATATTTACAGGATTCAAACCAGCAACCTTCTGCTAAGCCTGGGAGAAATTAACGTTTAAAAGGTCTGTTTCTAAGAAGTCGTACAGGTAGACTCTGTGTCTTAGGCACAGAAGGTTTGTAGATGGGTGTGTTGTCATTTGTTGGTTTGGCAGGGTGGGACTTGGATGGTAACTAGGGCATCCTAGTAATATAATAAAATAGAGAGCAAGAAGAAATTTAATAGACAACATTACACAGAACTTTGAGGGAAAGAGACTGCTTTTTCTATCCTATGATAGCTTAAGAAATTTAATAGAATTAATGATTGCACTACTACTGAGATATATTTAAAAGGCTGCTCATGACCTTTCTGTGTGGCCTAGCTGAAAGGTGAGAAGAGTGACAGTGGTAATCTTTATTTGGAATCACTCACTGAACAAAATAAAGGACTCCACTGGAATTTACTGGTACTCTTTGGCTTTCAGTTTGCATATATTATCCCTTCCTCAATCAATAAAAAGATCTGAAAATCAAACAATATTACTTTGATAAGTATGAATCAATTTCATGAGGTTAAGAGAGCACATTACAAAAATGAAAGGGGTCATATCATATCTCAGGTTGGTTTATTAATATTAGTTGCAGATAATTCTGTCTTATTGAACAAAATGTCTGTCTTCTTTACTGGCTTTGTCTCCCTCTTGCTTTTGTATATTGCATCTACTGCCAAATGAGCTATAGTTCTGCTCTTTCTAGTTTGATGCAAACTGGATTCTGACTGAAGGCAACGTTTTACACACACTGTTGTTTATTGTTTATACATTAATGTTTATGCTAATTTATAAATTAACTTTGAATGAAACAAATATTCCATTTGGCAGACTTTCAGTTGCACAAACTCCAACACACACTAATAAAAGGGCAAAATGTAACTCCGCACACAGAGAGCAACTCATTTCAGTCTACTGCAGGATCTACACTCCACATTTTATGAAATGGGCTAAGATTTCACTGAAAGACACAGGAGTTGAGCTGAAAAACATCCCACAAACACTGTCACCTATTTGCTTTGTGATCACATCCTTTCCTTTATGAAATGTTTGTGGGTATTTTTTACTTTTAAAAGATCTCCCTGAACAACTGACATCAGATTCTCTAGAGTTTGGTGAAAACTTTATTTGATAAAGTCCAAATAATCACGTTGATAAATCATACATTTTACTAATGAAGATTTTTCGCGCATGTGCTTTGGAATTAGTATAGGACACTTTCACCTAAATACCCTACAGTATATAAGTTATGGAGTGGTCTGTTGGCTAAGGCTTTGGGCCTTCAACTATAAGGTTCTTAGTTCAGTTCCTTCACCAACAGATTGTGTGACCCTGAGCAGCTCAATTAACCTGCCTGTTCTCTGTCAGTGAAACATGTATTTAAATTATTTAATTGCATCCTGATCTTTGTAAACAGTTTGATATTGAAAAGATGTTTTGTAAGAAAGACAGCATTACTATATGGTCAAACAAGGTAGAAAACAGAAAAAATTGAATTCACAGAGCAAGAAACTGAACCACTGACAACCACAATTGATAAAAAATACTGCTTAGCAATGCCCACCATAATATATAAGGAATTAATGAAAAGAAATTCTTGTAAAAGGTTACTGCAGCAGTAAACTGAGTGTTATCTGCTGAAAGAAACCTTCCTGAATAAAAATGTAAAGTGGAGATTTACTGTATACTCTTTGATAAAATGTATTTTCCATTTCTTCCATAAAATAGTTTAATAGTTTAAATGACTGGCATTGAATCTTTTGGCCTAACATACAATTTTCAATCCTATAATCCAATACGGGATAGCACGTAGGACAAGGCGTGAGCCAACCTGGGTGCAAATCCAGAGCTGAGCCCACTCTGCATCCACAATCTCATAGGGCTGATTCAGAAAAAACACATAGTTGAAAATATCAGTGCATTGATTTGTATTTTAATATTAAATGAGGTGTGGTTTCAAAATTTATTTGTATAAAAAAATTCTTCAAACAAGGAAAATGATAAATATTAGGAATGGAAATTGTCAAGGAACCAACAATATAATATCATCCGAGTATTTAGGTCATAATAATAATGCAAAAATGTATGTTAATAATATTAGTTATCATGATTCAGTTGTGCAATATTCCATCATGTATCATTCCTTTTTATTTGTATTAAGGTAAATGCATGTATGGAGATTGTGACTTCTCAGAGACATATCTCTCGAGAGACATACAATTTATATGAATGAACTTGAAGTGTAAGTCATATTCAGGTAAGCTAATTTCTTTCTTTTTTTTTGGAAATTAAAATGAAGCCACCCAAGAACAGGAGTGTGTTTCATTTTGGTCAGGCATGTGTAATCTGTTCACCTGGCAATAATAATAACTACTTCTGCTATTACTGCTAAAGAGTAAAACATATCCCTGTACACAAATTCATTTCAATATGTTACATCTAGTAAGAAAACACAGGAGTCAATCTATACCGTATATATCTTTTGAAATTTTAGGAAAAGACCTCAAGTATCTTAGCAGCCACCACGGTAAAACTGGAATTATTCAGTTATGATATTAACAGCAACACACACATAGATATATCATTTAAGATTAGCTCTGAGTAAGTTCTTACGAGTATGGCTGTCAATCAATAAATGATTAGAATGTTTCATATTTAAAATATTCCTTGAATACACATAAATATCTGTATTAAATATCTGATAGAAAAACTGAATCATCACTACAGAGTAACATAGACCCAGCAAACAATAAATTATTTTACAATCACCGTGTATCCTTGTCATCCTCATTTGAAAGAGCATCTTAGTTCAATGCATTTTATATGTCCTCAAATAAAACACATACATACTGTTTATTAACAATAATTCCTAACATTATAAGAAGTAACTTAACAGTTTAAATATGACTGATGACTGAGCAATCAGCTTGCACGACAAACGCATTTAACAAATTAATTTTAATGAATGTTGGTTATTTACTTTTAAGGAATTTGTAGCGAGAGTAGGGAGCACGTTGAGGAGACTCTGGAGAGGTGGAGATATGCTCTAGAGAGGACAGGAATGAAGGTCAGTAGGAACAAGACAGAATACACGTGTGTAAATGAGAGGGAGGTCAGTGGAATGGTGAGGATGCAGGGAGTAGAGCTGGCGAAGGTGAATAAGTTTAAATACTTGGGATCAACAGTACAGAGTAATGGGGATTGTGGAAGAGAGGTGAAAAAAGAGAGTGCAGGCAGGGTGGAATGGGTGGAGAAGAGTGTCAGGAGTGATTTATGACAGACGGGTATCAGCAAGAGTGAAAGGGAAGGTCTACAGGATGGTAGTGAGACAGCTATGTTATATGGGTTGGAGATGGTGGCACTGACCAGAAAGCAGGAGACAGAGCTGGAGGTAGGAGAGTTAAAGATTTTAAGATTTGCATTGGGTGTGACAAGGATGGATAGGATTAAAAATGAGTACATTAGAGGGTCAGCTCAAGTTGGACAGTTTGGAGACAAAGTCTGAGAGGCGAGATTGCGTTGGTTTGTACATGTGCAGAGGAGAGATGCTGAGTGTTTTGAGAGAAGGATGCTAAGGATAGAGCTGCCAGGCAAGAGAAAAAGAGGAAGGCCTAAGAGAAGGTTTATGGATGTGATGAGAGAGGACATGTAGGTGATGGGTGTAACAGAACAAGATGCAGAGGACAGAAAGATATGGAAGAAGATGATCTGTTGTGGCAACCCCTAATGGGAGCAGCCGAAAGAAAAGGAATTGTCAAAACTAACCTTCAAGACAAGGCCTTTCAGTTTTACCTTAGATTATAATCCAACAAATGTTTACTAAGCCATTCAAAAATGTAAGTAATAATAAGTACTTATATTTCATTAGTAGACTCTTTCATTGGCTTTCTTAAAGCTTTGTTATAAAAGCCAATACTCAAGAAATCAAATTAGCACTTAATTTTCATTAGAATTATAGACTGTTCACATTGCCTGCTTTTTTCTCAATCCTAAAAATAATCTTATAGCAGAGCATATTTAAACAGCCCAAATTTTACTGAAAAAACTTGGCATTTACACTGCTTTTTAACTCAATAGTAAATGATGCAGGCACAAGCTATGATACACATACTGTGCTCCACTTTAGGTTACTGTCCATAATATAGTTTTACATCAACCCAGACTTTGCAATCATGTTACAAGGTAAAATAGAATCATTGAAGAAGGCACATCCTACACATCCAATATAAAGACACTAAAGTTTGGAAAGATATGATGAAATGATGTAAGTAAGTGATACTCCATCTCTGTTACTCTTCTGTACACTAAATGACATACAGGAGAGAGTATATTGAGGGTTATAGTATATATAATGCTAAAACTATTCAGCAGTGATGATGCCATTTTATTCTGATTAGGATGACATAAACAAGCTGCATCCTAACACCATAAAATGGATTACTAGCTGTCGAAAATGAAAAATGGAGCAGTGGTAGATGATTTCCTTGCAATTAGAAAACAAATATGATTTTGATCGCAAGAAGGCATATTATACAGCAAACAGGGTCAACTGTCTATTTTCAAATTCTGAAAGCACAAAATCAATGGGTATTAATACTGGCACATTGGTTAACACTGTCACCTCACAGCTCACGATTCCTGAGCTCAAACACTGGACTGTGGGCTGTCTGTATAGCCCTGGTATGTTCTTCCTGTGACTATGTAGGTTTTTCTCTTATGTTAGGTTGATTGATGGCATAGGCGTGAATGAGTGTGAGTCTGTGTAGTGCTCTGTGATGGACTAGCTCCCTGTCCAGTGCTCATTACTGCCTTGTGCCCCATGTTGTTCGGTAATGGAGGTTTACAATCACCACATGATTCAAAAATTATAAAATGCAGATTTAATAATAATATAGCGACTGATTTTAATTTCTGTCTAATTGGATGGTAGTGTGATCCTCCCCACCTACATCCCTAAGATGTAAACCTACAGCTTTCAGGATTCTGTTAGTTCCCCGGCCATATTGTAGGCATTTCACCCAGTATTAATCCTTCCTTGCATAAAACAATCAATAAAATCTGATATCTTACAATATGATTCTGTTATATATTTGCCTTTACAATGGACTGACACCATTTCAGGTCTGTTTCTGGAATTGCACCCAGAGCTACTGAAATATTCTACAACACTAAACCTCTGAATTAAATCAATTTAAAAAGCTTATGTTATAGATTATGTTATTTTTCTTTAGGGCATGTTGACCTGTTGTTTGTATTCCTCTTGTTTCTTTCCCTTTATGAAAACTTCCTTCATGCTGTAAGTTTTATAAGATGTTCTGCATATGGGTAGAGAGACAGCACAGAGACTAGCATACAGTACACCCCAATTTGACTGGCATGCACTGCGACATGAGTGGAGTTCGTATTTTGCCCCAGTGTTTGCAGTGGCATTTATTCCTGGTCTAACCCCCTATTGGTGGTAAGCTGGGTGGAAGTAAGTCAGTGGAGCAGCCTGCCATTAGAGGGCCCCAGGGTTGAATACAAGGGGTACAATATTGACAGTGAGACAAGTAAGAGGTTACAGGTTACTGTTGTATAGCTGGTTTGGATATTTCTTCCTACCCTTCATTTAGAAACGAACCTAAGAGGTTACTTAATTAGTACCCGTCACGTTAGGTAATCTGATAACAAGATAAAGCCACAGATACTATTTAACATATGTTTATTATTTTGGTAATCATTGGCATTCATTTTTATTTTACTACCCATTTAACTTAATAAGTTTGTTGTTTGGTTTAGCAATTTAGTGTGTTCACATTATACTTGTAAATATGTGGAAGCCAACGGAGCCTGTACTCAGTGAAGAGTCACATACAAAAATAAATATAATGGCGTTAAATTGAATTCAAAAGGAGACGGTCACTAGGCTATTGTCACTTCTCACACTTGTCCACACTCTTGAGCTCTTCCCCATGTTAAATGATGGCAGCACGTGAGTCTAATTTGTCCCATTTGAGTTTAATTGCTTTTACATTAAGTGGGCCACTTAAATTTGCTTGGAACTTACTTATTAAGTTGCTGTTCTTTTTTTTCCTGTTCTCAAGCTTGGCCATATTTCCTCAAGTTGTCTTCAACATTCTAATTACAATTATTTGTTGAAATTGTTTCATAAATTTGTGTGTTTGACTTTTTGCACGCACCTGACCACAACTTTACTTGTGTAACTGACGTCTCTTCACCTGGATTGTGCTCCCTTCACTTTGTGTTTCTAAAAGACTACTAGAATGAACTCTGGGTTGAACTTTAGGGGAAAGTCAAAGAAGAACTCCATTGGCTCCAGGGACTAATTGGTCTTTTGGTTACAAAGTTGTCACATTTTTTGTAGCTGGAGTGTTCTGTTTGAGCTACACTTTCACACTAGTTTATTTTATTTTCATCATTTACACACCTTTTAGGTGTTGACCAAGTCTCCAAAATCTAAACCACATGCTTTACATTATCAAATCTATATTTAAACAATGTCACTAGAATATGATGACATTCTAGTGACATTGTTTAAGTGTCAGGATCTCTCTATGACCAATAAAATTCCAGGAAAACAAACTGTAGTGGGTTAACAAAAAAGGGACAGATCACACTGGCACAATAATTTGGGCCTTTGGTAAAAACATATTTTGGAGAAAATGATGAAGGGCAGAGTAATTTGAATGCCATTCTCTGCCATACTGCCTGGGATGCTGGAGATTTTCAGTAAGTTGCATTACAGTTATGTTGTTCTATTTTGAGGCTAAGGCTTTATTCTGCTAATTAAAACTAACCTTCAATACAATTTATAAAAAGTAATTCTCTGGCATGTGTTCCTTTATGAAACATTTCTCTAAGGACTGACAAACTACTGGCTGACTATCCGTATCTAAAGCTCATTTGCTCTTTATAAATGGATTCATGTATAAAAGCACTTCAAGGCATTAGAGTTTTATTACACCTTTTTTGTTATTGTGTTTTGCTGGGTTTTTTTGTTTTTTGTAACATTAAACCTGTTTCTGATTTATACCAATATACTAGAATATATTTTCTTTGAACAAAACTCACTTCTGAAAGAGTACATACTAAATGAGACAGCTTTATTATTATTATTATTATAATTTTAAATATGCTAGCTGACAAAGACATTCTAAGACCCTTAAACTGAAATGAATAGTTTCAACAACTTAAAGGCAGGAGTTAGCAAAGAGAAAACCGTTTTACAACAAAGCATAGAAGTGTACCTTTTGATGAGAAAATAAAACTTTGTGTATTATTTACTGGTATAAGTGAGCATGAATTGGTTAAAATTTCACCATAATACTTTAGATCTAAAGGCATACAGAGACCATTGGAAAATATTAAAGCTGAGATTCCTCTTGGCTTCTGCTATTAGACTTAACACTTTTATTCAGCAGAGCCTTTCTGGTTTGCTAGCCATGTGGAACATAAAAAAAGCATCACAGATGCAGTCACACAAGCTCATCCAGGCTTATCCGGAGGCAGCTAAGGTGAACTGTGTAGTTCTAAAACGGTGCCATTGCACAGCATTACCTTTCTTCCTGTGATACTCGTCTTCTGCTGCGTCAGATGACTCCGTCTGATAGTTCCTCAGCTCTTGCTCGTACATCTCACAATAGTCAATCTGTTTTTTGGATTTTTTGCCTTTTCCTTTCTTCTTATCCATTTTTTCCTCATCACTGTCTCCTGAGACCTTTTTCGATTTCTTTCCCTTTTTCTTCTTTTTGGAATCATCTTCATCATCTCGTTCATCTTCTTGTATCACCTCCTCTTCTTCAGAATGTTTCTTCTTGTGCTTTTTGTCATTTTCCTTTGCTCTTTTATCTTTAGTTCCCATGTCGTCTTTTTCCACAGCAGATGACTTCTTCTTTTTCTTCTTCTCGTCTGCTTCTTCTTTCAAGCCTTCATCCTCTAAAGCAGTTTTACTTTTCTTTTTGTCCTTTGCCTTCGTGTCATTGTTGTTCTTTTCCTTTCGAACTTTGATGCCATTGTCTATTATTTCACACTCATCTGCTTTATCCCCTTCTGATTTTGATTTCTTTTGTTTCAAATTCCCATTTGCCTCTTCATTTTTGCCCGACTTAGACTTTTTTTTGTGGCTCTCTGTGTCCTCTGTGCTCTTGGACCTCTTTTTCTCCTTGTGAGATGTTCCGTTGGCGAGGTGTTTGCTCTTTTCTTTTGGTGCGGACTTGCTCCTGTCTATATCATCTTCGTCTTCTTCGACTTCCTCTTGCCTCTGGGTTTTTTTCTTTTTTTGGGCCATCATTTATTTATTTCTTAACTTGACTTTTGATCCTTTCCTGTCTAGTAACCAATTCCCCTTTTTCCAAAGTAAGACAACTCATTTGACCTATGACGACAGTGACCCCTCTCCAACAGGGTCATCAAAGGGCAAGCTAAGGTACAACAGGCTTGGTCCTCATCATAGTGAGGCGTTTTTCTCTCTACCTCTCCTCCAGTAGTTGCAAGAGTCACTGGAAGCTCATGAAAAATTACTATGTTTGCATGGGCCATGTGACCAGAAGAGAAAGCAGAGTGAAAAAGGAGACTTGCCAAGCTAACTTATCTTACAGGCTGTGAGTCCCTTCATTATTAATAATGTTGGGATCGCTTTACAGACAAGGGATGTCAGTTTTACCCAAATAATCTAAAAAGTCAGCTCATCATGTGAAGAAAAATGGATCTAGTCTAAATTCAAGATAGCGTCGCCAGATATTTCACTTTGTGTTTTGAGATATCTTTTATAGGTCTGGACTACAGCTGAAGCTTTCGGATTGATTTAATCTTTTCAGGTCAAAGGCATCAGTAACACGTTTGCATGCAAATACATTTAATGAACTGCAATGGCTTTTAGTCACAAATTTAAGAGGAAGATAGCAAAGGCACTACAGAGTTTGATTTTGTACTGCAATGAAACATCTGAGATTTTATTAAGTATCATAAATCTAAAGGTACATACTTTACTTTCAGAGGTTTTTCAAACAAAAATTACAGCAGTATGACTTTTTTATTGTCCTTTGGTTTGGCATTGATTAATGTAAATGAGGTTTAGAAGTAGATAATTTAGTACATTAAATCATCATTATTTCCACAAAGACATTAAATTTAATATCTAAAGCACACCAATAACAAGGCAATATCGAGAATTATGTGATTAAGATGGACTAACAACCCATTCAGGACTGGCCCGTATCATGCCCAATGTTGTCATGAAAGGCTTTGGCTCCCACAACATTGAACTGGACTGAGTGGATTTGAAAATGGATGGAGAGAATAATGGATGGATGGCAAAGGTGTAAACAATTTACCAAATTATATAAAACAAAAAGTTCATAAGTGAATGTTAAACAATTAAATGAAGTGAACTGTGCTTCCTCTTACAGTATTCTGAACTCTGATTCATCCATTTAAGCATTTACTATGGCACCATTGGGTGCAAGGAAGTAACCAGTGCTGGTCAAGGTTCCAGTCCATCACAGTCTACATAAAAACATTATTAAAATAAGAAATATTTATTACAGTATGTGTTACCATAGCGCATTTTCCACATGTGACTTACTCCTGATCATACCCAGCTAGAATTTTTTGCTAAATGACAAGCCAAACGGGAATCATATGATGGAGTAATAGGGGCTGCTTTATTCTGCAGAATTAGTATTGTGACTCACAGACTGTATAAAAGCCAATCCTAGGGTTTTGCTTAGGGCTTTTGGTCTTTCAGATTCTTGTACATTGATATATTTGGATATATTTGTCTGAGTTTTAGCCAGTGCTTTGGACTATCATTTTTGATTTATGAACAATAAAATGAGCGTTTCTATTTACCTAATATCTCATGATCACCATCTGCTCTGTCACAGCTTCTTTTGCAGCCTTTACTCCAAGTGATCACCATAATACACCAAACTTAAAAAAATCTATTGCAACAATCAAAGTACTGTATTACAAGTGTAAAAACGTATAACACGTACTTTGTCCTCAGGTCTGGCTTCAATATAAAGAAACCAAATTTGTACCAAGGCAGATTCATTTCCTTTGGTCCTTCTTCAGCTGATTACAACACAATTAAAGATTTTGAGAAATACCACCAATACAGTGTGGCTAGAAATATGCAGAAATAAATGGAGCAAGTGGCAGAGGGACAATTCACGACAGATTAAGTGGTAAAACTAACTTGGTGTGATATAAAGAAGTATTTGTGTGAGTGGGAGTATGCTTTGCAATATACAGTTATTTGATCTAATGCTGGACCCCAGCCTACACCTGACAGCCATATAATCAGTTCAGGCCACACTTGACCTTGTGAAGAAAGCATAAATAATATGCATGAATAGAGAGAGTTAAGGAATTTGCCATGAAAATTGGCTTCAGAAAGTAACACTGGAATAAAAAATAATAGTAATAATACTAATGGCAAGAAATAACATTTCATTGATAAATGTGTGTTAAAGCATTAATGCATTTTTTATATTCTTATATGACACATCATAGGATTTCCCAGACACCCTGTTTCCTCCCACAAAGTCCCAAAGACATACAGTACATGATACAATGATTGGTTGCCTCTGTATTGAATTTACTTCACCATATGAATCATAGGTTTTGTTTCAGAGTTCTAAATTGGGCTTCATTCACGCGCAATGGGGCAACTTGAAGAATCATGCATAATTTACCCTGAAATTAAACAGAAATGAGACAGGGATCTTTGAACATACTAGAAAGACTAGTGGCATTGATCTGAAAAAACACAAACAATCAGCTATATGGAAATGAAATAATTTTAATGGACACTGGCCACAGGTTCAGCTGTACTAGCAAAACTAGAAGTCGTGTAAATGATGTGTTTATTTCTTGTGGAAAAGGAAAATACAATCATAAGAAAGAATTCTTGTTTTCACAGACGACATAGGACCAGATGATGAAGTCAAAATTATCATCAGAGGACTAATGCTTTTGTTCCACTGCACCCCATTTTCCAAATACAAAAAGAAAATACACATCATTTTCCAATTCCTTAAATGCATATAAGGGTCATGGGAAGCTGGCATATTGAGTGGAAGGCAGAAAACAACCATGGATGGGGTCAGCAGTCCATCACAAGGGTACACTTACTTAAGAAAACAAAAAAGTCAGAATTAAACTGGAGACGCTGAGCTTACAAAAAAATCCTGTAAAGTATGTACTTCAAGTAAGGAGGCACTTATCACATGTAAATGTTGACACTCATGAGTTTTATGATAGGAAAAGTGGCAAAATGGTTATTAAAATATGCACAAAAGAACTATTTAAATCAGCTTCCTTAACAACATAAAGGGATTATATTGTATATTGTATTAAAAGCTGTAAAATGTCTGAATTTCTACTTTAAAGTGTCCTCTTTACTTAGTTCTCTGTGCAGAGAGCCTCTCCGCCTGATCCATGCAAGTTTTGCAGTACTACACTTCCTTCTGTGTATCCGTGAGCCACCTGCTGGACTGAGTGAGACAACATCAATTCTCTAAATAGTCAGACCTTGGATATTATTGAAACTAAAGATTATCCAATGGAGCCTTAAGCTAAAGGCAAAGAAAAATCCAGTAAAAAGCAAATATTCAGGGAGGATAACTAAAACAAATCTACAACAATCGGGATAAAACACAACACTTCAATCTTTCAGAATACTGGAGTTTACATTCTCAGTATGTACTATTAATCATTTTATGGTTTTAGATAGAAAAGTAAGCAGAAAATATTTTATATATCAACTGATTATTAATAAAAATATCTTTGGAAAATGGTTAAATAGTAAGATATTGATTGGTAAGTTTTTAAGAGCTGGAAGTCTTAAAGGAATACAAGCTACTTACCTAATGTACTTAGTAGTAATGGTCAAGAAAACATTTTAATTGCACGTTTCATGCAGAACAAAGTTTCTGATATAACAGGAGTGTATCCAAAACATCCGTGAAAAGAAAATCCTGTTACTTGTGTCTTATAACTGATGTATGAAGTCACCCAGTTATATGCTCACAGTGTTCCAAACACACTTAAATATTGTAAAGTAAAACACATTTTTGGGAAACATTATCATGAATAAATATGGAATGTGAAGGGAATTTGAATTGTTGGCCTGCCTCCCATTGTTATATTCAGCAGTTTTTTTGTTAAAAAAAAAAAAAAAAGGTAGCAGAACACATACGTTGTGTTGGATAAAGTTTAAGGTACTGGGAAGGAATACGGAGGCTGACAGTCCTAGCACTACATGTTTTGGTGATTTGCTAAAAAAACGTAATGCTTAAAATTTGAAATTGACAAAACAGCAAGTATTATAATAATAATAATATTACTTTACATTTATATAGCACCTTTCCCTCCACTCAAAACTCTTTGCAAACTCAACGCAGAAAGGACAGGGGATTGCAAACCCATGCTGTAAGGCACCATCACTACCACTACCATTGCGTTGCCTGTGCGGGTTTTTCCATATTGTATAATACTTGACAGTTTAAAATTACAAACACAGAATTTCCGAAACAGAGTTTAAAAGAAAATACCAAACGTTTTCCATGTTTTCTTCAACTGCAGTCTTCCTAATTTGTTCTGTGTTTTGACTGTCAATGGCTGATCATCGGCCTTGTAACTGCCATGAATTAACATGCACTTGATGAAACTGGAATATAACTACGACTCAATACACAATTGATTATAGAATCATTTAAAACGTAGGTGGATGTCACGATCAGATGTTGTGGCCGAGGTGCCAGTACTGGAACATGTCGTCACAAAAAAAGCCCTGGCTATATTAATATTCATCGTGATGAGCCACAACTGGAGGACCTTGGGATTGTTTAGCAGCAGCCTGTGAAACTGCACAGGTGAAGTGACCTTCTGTTTATTGAAGCATCTCAGATGTGCACAAGTATGAGAGGCATTATCTCTTCCTGTTAATGTTTTCACTTGTTTTTCTTTAACTTTTAATCATTAGTTTCACATGCTTCTAAGTGCACAGATTTACTTGATATCACATTAACTGCAAAGTTAGTCAATGAATAAGCTGTTACTGGGCTGGACTCCTGACCAATGACTGAGATGGGGAAGCTGGTCTAGTTTGAATGCTCAGGTGTGTCTGAACGTGTTTCATGAACTTTTTGATGTTGTTTGCAGTTGTCCATTATTGTTCACCCTGTTCTATTAGAAACTTTGTTATCTCTATTCTGCATGAAAACATTTGATTACATTTTTTTCTCAGTCATCACTACCAAGTACATGAGGAACCATGAGGTACCATTTTTGGGTGCATTATTCCTTTAAGCTGCATATACAACTTCAAACACTGCAAGTTTCCAACCCTCTTTGTATCCACTTAAGCCCTTGTGTCCTCAGTGAAGAACTTTCATTAAAGGATTTGTTATCTTTGTCTTTATCCATAATCCCTATATACAGTAAGTGAATGAACAGCATGTTTCAAAAAGTCACGCTGCATTGTACTAATTTTGGAGATGCTAACAGGTATTAATTCTTGGAATTCTGTATAAAGAAAGGAATAACAGTCACGGAACTCTTATTTAAAGAAAAAAGTTTTCTAAATTGGGGTGTTTAGTTGACTTATATTTGAAAATCTGAAATACCTCCATCAGTTCCTGTCTTTTGTGCCCATTTGTTTAGCAGGGGTGGCCTACTCTGATCCTGAAGAGCCGCAGCGGTTGCAGGTTTTTGTTCCAACCCAGCTGCTTAATTAGAAGCCAATCCTCACTAATAACAGATCTTATTTAATTTCATGGCTTGCTAGGGTTTTAACTCTACCATGTCAGTACATTCTTAAATCATATTTTTTTCTCTTTTCTAATGATACACGTATCACCCAAGTGACTTGAAGACTAAAACAGATGAGTAATTTTCAGTTCTTCACTTTCTCTTCAGTTTCCTTCTGAGTACTTAATTAAACCAAATAGTGAATGGTGAATACACATGGGTGGAAATGGAGACAATCTAGAAACTGCTGGTTTCTTTGTTATTTGCATCTTATTGTTAATAAGGAACAGTGAAAACAATTAATACAACTGTTTAAGACTAACATAAGCAATTAAGGGTTCGAAATCTTATCAAGCAAGACCACTAAAATGAAGCAGAAAAACGCCACTTGAGCATGAAGTGCTTCATCACCGATGAATGGTTTCTCATGAAGCATTTGGGTTGGAACAAAAACCTGAAGCCACTGTGGCCCTCCAAGACCAATGTTGCTCAGCCCTGACTTGAAGGGTCTGAGTCTTAAATCACAAATAAATTAAACAAAGTTAATTAGTAGCAAAAACTGGTCACTAAGTAAGAAAATAGTTAGAATGAAAACCTGTAGCCACTGTGGCTCTCCAGGATCGAAGTTGGCCACCCCTGGTTTAGAGATAAAACATTTAGCTTCTCTAAAGCTTTTGTGTCTGTTTTTAGGTGTTCATCCACCCATTTTTCCAGATATACCAGTTCTAGTACAGGGAAGTAGTGGCCTGGAAGCTACACCAGGCCAATCCACAAAAAAGCAATTTCCGTCTTTACATGGGATTCCAATATGGAAAAGGTACACTCACAAGGCCAAGTTAGAGCTGAAGATTAATTTAAATTGCAGGTTTTCGAGATGGTGGTTGGGGGGAGGGTGAGCAAGGTAATAGAATGCCAGGAGAAAGTATACAAACACATGGATAGGACAGAGAAACTCCATGCAAACAGTGTCCCAGACAGTATTTGAACCAAGGTTTCTAAGAGCTGTAAGGCTGTATCCCTTAACATGCACCACCATGCTGCCCTATTCAGCAAAAAGAGTTTTAAAATTGCTCATAAACTGTATAATGAACTCCACATTCCATGATATATAATCTAACACCTCTCTTGCTGCCCACAGTGGTGAACAGCAACCAAACTATCACTCTTGAATATTTCTTAAAAACTGGTAAACTATCCACCATACAATTATTGCATATTTTTCCTTCATTCATGCAATATAAAATTCTACATTTAATTATCTACCCATTAATTTATGGAACCACTTTCAAGATCTTGGGTGATTGAGATCAACCCTATCAGTGGGTACAAAATAGTTGCCAAACCTGAGTGTGGTGCCAGTCAAACACATGGCATTCTCACTCACACTTACTCAATTCAGAAATGCCAATTAAGGGGAGGAAGCCAGAGGAGGCACAGAGAAACGTCTCATACTGTAAGTGTCAAGACTTTTAATTTTTATTTAGCTACCCTGTGTTTGTGTTTTTTGGCACAGATGTTAACACTGCTATGTTATGGCTACTGCTTCAATGACCAGGTATCAGCCTGTTCACTGCCAGTGTGGAATCTGCATGCCCTCTTGTGCCTGTGTGGATTTTATCTGGCTACTCTGGTGACTCTATGCAGGCCTGGTGTGTATGAGTGAGATGATAGATTAGAAGTTCATTTGTTCATTTAATTCACGTCACAGAAAGATCTGGTATTGCTTGACAATGAAAAACACTTAATGTAAAAAAACTGTAGCCTATGCTGCCATCAATTTCAAGGACAATTATTCTCCAGAAGAAATTACACTCATCTGTGTAAGAAACATATCCTGAAGTCTATATGGACATCAAGGACGTAAAAGGAAACCTACAGTAGCTCCTACCCGAACAGAGTTGAGCAAGCTCAGCATGGATGTCATTCTTAAGTACTGTACACAACATAGATATGAGACTTTAGTGAGGGTCAAGTCTCCTCAATGAACAATTGTGACAGCAGAAAGTTCATGGAAAAACTAATGGCTGTAATGTTGAGCAGGAAGCCCAAAAAGTAATCATAATTGATGGTATAGATAAACTTAGGGCATCATATTTCTGTTGTCTTGGACGTTACCCTCAGAATGGACTCAATAATGTATTGTAATGGTTGCTTGCATGCCATACAATATATGCTTAAAAGATATGGAAGTGAAGTAATAGCTTATTTAATTTCATAGTTTGAAGATGAGGAGAAAGTACACTTACTGCATTTTCATGGGCTACAGTTAACAGTATCATCTACTAGCAAGAGCTCACTTAGATTGGAAATGTCTCTCCTGCATTGTTTTTTTTATTGTTATTGGCATTTATTTATTCAGCAACTGATACAAGTGATAAGCCACAATAGGTATTTCAGTGCATTGGTTTATAATGTAAAAGGAATAAAATAAAAAACTATTAGCTTTGTTTCATTATTGAAAATCCTGGGCGGTGCCTGTAGGGGGCAGAGTGATGCTTCTAAAAGAACAAAAAACTGCTTCAGTCTCCACTGACCAAAGGAACAATGTGTTATATTGTGTTCAGAAATGTAAACTTTTAATTATTTATTTATTGTGCAGTTCCAGTTTTACAGCACACAGTTTACTTATAAGAAGGTACTGTATATATTTACATCTGATTAGTTAATGTGGCAAACTGCACTTCTTTCTAGAAAGCCTGCAACATCGCATACATGCTGAAAATCTGAACAAGCTTTTAATTCCTACAGTGTTTTCAAAATCTAATTACTGTGTCTTATATGATTGCAAAAATGACTGAATATCCTTTTTCTCATAACATATTTTTTATTAAATATAGCATTTTTGCATTGGTACAGTACCACACAGAAGAATGTCACTTTTACTAAGATGTGCTTCTGTCACAAATTATGTTACACAGGCTCTGTGAGGAAACACTGGCTAAGAAAGCTTTGAACTGTTATGTGCCAGGGTCTGAAGACCTGCTTCCAGCAGACCAGCACAAATTGGCATGATGGGTAAACACACTGCCTTACTGTTCCAAGAATCTGGGTAAATTGACGGCCCAGGCATGCTCTCTGCAGCATTTGCACATTCCCTCCATGTCTTCCTGGTTATTTTCAGGTGTTTCCCACATTGCTAAAACAAGCTTATTAAGTCATCTCTTTTAATTTTAAATTTTACAAATGTCATTATTTTTGTGCTTAAAGTGAAGATTATTAAAGTGATCAATTATTATGCCTTACAAAAATAATAATATAAGTAGAAGCAAATGTTGTAAGTGAAAAATATTTAATATTTAAATTATATAAAGGGCGGCATGGTGGCGCAGTGGTAGCTTTGCTGCCTCGCAGTAAGGAGACCTGGGTTTGCTTCCCAGGTCCTCCCTGCGTGGTGTTTGCATGTTCTCCCTGTGTCTGCGTGGGTTTCCTCCCACAGTCCAAAGACATGCAGGTTAGGTGCATTGGTGATCCTAAATTGTCCCTAGTGCGTGCTTGGTGTGTGGGTGTGCGTGCGTGCGTGTGTGTGTGTGTGTGTGTGTGTGCCCTGCCCGGGGTTTGTTTCCTGCCTTGTGCCTTGTGTTGGCTGGGATTGGCTCCAGCAGACCCCCGTGACCCTGTAGTTAGGATATAGTGGGTTGGATAATGGATGGATGGATAAATTATATAAACTGTGATAGTGAAATCAAGTCATACTGATATTTTATATATATATGTAAGTTTAATATTAATTACATTTTATATTCAGATTTTACTGTGGTGGGTTGGCACCCTGCCCGGGATTGGTTCCTGCCTTGTGCCCTGTGTTGGCTGGGATTGGCTCCAGCAGACCCCCGTGACCCTGTGATTCAGCGGGTTGGACAATGGATGGATGGATGGATATTATTATTATTTGTTAATATTTTACCTGACAAATCCAGTGTATTTACTGTTAAAATCATTTTGAAAATTTGAATTTGTGGGACCCAGGAATGGATGAATCCAGTTTCTATTATTTCAAAGGGAAAAAATCGCCTTGGAACTCGAACGATTTGGAACTCGAATGGGGTTCTGGAAACGATTAAGTTTGGATTCCAAGGTGTCACTGTATTTAATTAAACCAAATAAGTGTACAATAAATACACGCAGGTGTAAATGGATACAAGCAAAAAGGAGAAATGCTAGTTTATTTTGTCACTTGCATCTTATTGCTAAAAAACCAAGAATACAGCTGTTTAAGACTAAAATAAGCAATAAGGGATCAAAATCTTAATAAGCGAGACAACTAAAATGAAGCAGAAGTGTTACTTGAGCACTATGTGCTTTTAATTAAGCAATTGGGTTGGAGCAAAAACCTGCAGCCACTGCAGCCCTCCAGGAACAACTTTGCCCACCCCTGCCCTAGAGTAAGAAAGAGGGTTAGCTCAAATTATCTATTTAATTTTTCTATGCAAGTACACAGAGAAAGCTGCTATATAAGAATAAATTAAATAAAGTTTAATACACATTTCACAAGTCTTGACTAGGTGCAGCTCTGCTCTGATGTTTACTAAACTATGTGGTCATTCAGTGGTGACATAAGAGCCAGCTCCTAACCTATAAGTCAAATGTATACTATATCAAAATTAAAACGCATACACAATTACACTTCAAGAAGCCAACAAAATGCAATATGACGTAAGCTGCACAGATAATGAGTAACAGGAAAACAAATAACTAGGAGAAGTTTGCAGAGATTACCTAGAAACCATGAATGCACATTAGAATCAGACTGACAGCATGAGCTTACAGATAGGATAGTGGGGTCAACCCAGACACACCAAGTTGTTAAAGAATAGTTAAAAGAAAATAAAAAACAGGTGTAGTTGAGCAAAGCTGCAAGAAGGAAAAGCTGCATGTTCAGGTCCAATCTCGGCACATACAGAGCCAGCCACACGTATTAAGGAGGGAGTTTGAAAGAGTAAGAGCCAAAAACCAAATGAGCACTTGCCCACCCAAAGCCTATGATTTTATCATTGAGCACAGGGCACCACAACTACAGTTTCACATGCCTGTTTTGAGGATGAGCCAAAATCCTGTGGCAGGTTCTTCAGATATCTGCATTTCTGGTGAAACTAGCACACATTTATGTATAATTTAAACTATTTAAATGTTAAAAATACTGTACAAATTCGGCAGCACTGAAGATGTTAAAAAATTTATGTTAAACCCCATTATGTAAGGTAAATGCCTAACGGACTTGCACAGTATAATATTAAAAATTGTGCAGTGACACTAAAACAATGTCACCACATCACTCAAGATAACTGACAGACATAATGATTAGTTGTCTTCCACAGTGATACCAGGTGCATAATAAAATCAGAAGAGTAGAAGAAAAATGCAGTATATGGTGTGTCAGCATTCACAATGCTTACATCTATTCATTTTTCATCACTTACTATGCTATGGAGTCAAACTTTCCATCAGTCTTACTTTTATTACTGAGTAAATACATTGGGAAAAGTGCTATAGATGCATAAAAAGGAGATCTTGATGTGCTGCTCCAGAACCCCAAAAATGCCTTTGTGTCCATATCACAATAAAATGACAAGTCCAAATCCAAAACCTCTTCCAGATCCCTACCTTCACAATCCATCTGCTTTTCAAAAGCTTACACGATTTGTTCTTATCACCTCCTCCAGTGTCTTTGTCTTTGAATAAATCTTTATTGCAATACATCACGGTTACTAGGAATGTGTGTGGATGCAATAGCCATAATTTCAAGAATACTAAGACAAAAATTGGAAGTACAACAAAAGAAAAATACTAGATAGTAAATAATACATACATAATTAATGCTCCATAATCTATCAGTCCCTTTGCTCTAAAGTTAAATTATGTTGGGAGGACCCAAAGCGACTGCCCTGTCTGAAAGAATCTATTAAAAAGAAAAGTGGTACTTGTTTTAGGTGACCTCTAACATTTTCACGATGGTAATAAACGAAAGAGGTGGTTCGTCCTTTGAGTGGCATCACTGATTTCCTACCTAAATTGTGTACAGATGCTTTGTAGAGTGCAGCTTTGGCTCACAATCTGAAGCTCGGGCAACCTGTTTCACTTTGTGTTTTGTAAAGGTTGATGCACTGCCAAGCCAAACCATTTTGGATGGGGAAGGGATGCTTTCGGCCAATGTACTATAAAACTAGACCACAGTGGATTTGTACAGAATACATTTAATAAAATGAGGGAAGTGGAGGCTTCATTAGTGAGATTGTGAAGTAAGCAAACTGCAGAGTTTTTATCAAGGGTAGTGCCTATCAATTTAAATGTTTTCATCCTATGGAGTGAAAATGTAAGGGATGGGATTGTCATGTGTAATCCATATCCATTTAATACATTTCTTACTCTTCAGCTCCATACTGTTGATTGCACTACATGGACTAGCCATACAAGATCAGGAAAAACAATACAGAGCAATCAGTAAGCTTAGCTTCCACTGATTCTTAAGTTAATGTGCTAAGTATTCACTACTCAGATATATATTATAGAGAATGAAGCAAATAGTGGGCACCATGAGTAAGACAAAGACAAAGAGGCACCATTGGGGTATTAGAACTTATGTACTCTGAAAACAGAAAAGTAACCACTGTATCCCTCACAATCTATTATCCACTGGATCAGAACTACCTCAAAAGTGGGCAAATCAATCAAATAGTGGGCCCACTGTATAAATATGGATGGACCTATCCAGCAAATCCTTACAAATTACCAATGAAACATATCAGGTAAGCCCAAAGGAAAGACACAGATAAAATGTATTATTAATCTGCTTTTGCAACTAAGTAAGATTCAAAAAAGCTGTTTAGTCCAGGTTTTCATAATTTGTTTTGTGGTGACCCAGTCTTGGTCTTGTTGGTGTCTTCCCTTTGAGGATCATCGAGGATGGTCGTCTGAGCAATGCGTGGGTCCTTGCAGAATCGTCGGGAGTGGGGGGGGTTATCAAATGCAATTGAGACAGCAATGCCGTTTGCTTAATCAAACCGCCGTGACCCACTTCACAAATCATCCATGACCCATTACCATAAAATACAGTGGTAACTTGTGACCTAACAGTGGCAACTCGTGACCCAAGAAACCCTGGGTTTGTCATTCTGGGAATTGGGGTCTAATGTGGAAATTACATATGTCTCTCGTCCATTTGAGCAAGCTGTGATATCAAAGGAACATTATGAGACAAATCAAAATGAAGCACTTGGGAATAGAGAATCACTGTGCTGATATTTCCAAACAATTTATCTATAATCACAATCATTCTCAAGTCTGGCTAGCCTGGAGAGCTGCTGCATTATTTACATCATAGTGTAAATGTGCAACACATTTTACTATTTTGTACATTCTAGCAATTCATTCATCTTAATAGTGAACTACTTGACATAAAACACAACTGAGCTCCTAGACATCCAGCATCACTGTAATGTGAGATATATATCATATGCACATATGTGTGCTGTACATATGATAATAATGACCATTTAAATCTATAAATTGATAACATTACAAAAGTATTCATTAAAAGAAAACAATGTTGTTCAGGCACAAATGCTGTCTAACAGCTGACATACTATTCAGAGAAAGAAAAAGTATTTCTGGATTGAAGAAATTAATAACTTAGACACACTCACATAATTTAAATGCTTTATGCCATCTGTACTGTAATTCTGTCTCCTACCCTGTAAAATAATATGTATATATAGTCAACTTCAACAAATAAGGAATATCAAGAATAGTTCATTTACACGGGTGTTCTCAAAACCACAGAGTCCAGTTCAGAGTCACAATTAGTGATTAGAATCACTCATGTAAAGCCCACTCACACACACACAACCACACTCCGACTAACACTAGAACAATCTGGCATCACCAATCGACCTAACACACACACATGGCTCCTGGAGGTAAACTGCGGTACCCAGAGGAAAACACAGGCAGTCAAAATGGAGAACGTGCAGACACCACACGGAAAACAACTGGGCAGAGAATTTGAGGCAGCAGCACTAACCACTGTGTCACTACGTCATCTCTTTTAATATTAAATTTTACAAATGTCATTATTTTTGTGCTTAAAGTGAAGATTATTAAAGTGATCAAATATTATGCCTTACAAAAATAATAATATAAGTAGAAGCAAATGTTGTAAGTGAAAAATATTTAATATATAAATTATATAAAGGGCGGCATGGTGGCGCAATGGTAGCTTTGCTGCCTCGCAGTAAGGAGACCTGGGTTTGCTTCCCAGGTCCTCCCTGCGTGGTGTTTGCATGTTCTCCCCGTGTCTGCGTGGGTTTCCTCCCACAGTCCAAAGACATGCAGGTTAGGTGCATTGGTGATCCTAAATTGTCCCTAGTGTGTGCTTGGTGTGTGGGTGTGCGTGTGTGCGTGCCCTGCCCAGGGTTTGTTTCCTGCCTTGTGCCTTGTGTTGGCTGGGATTGGCTCCAGCAGACCCCCGTGACCCTGTAGTTAGGAAATAAGCGGGTTGGATAATGGATGGATGGATAAATTATATAAACTGTGATAGTGAAATCAAGTCATACTGATATTTTATATATATATGTAAGTTTAATATTAATTACATTTTATATTCAGATTTTTACTGTGGTGGGTTGGCACCCTGCCCAGGATTGGTTCCTGCCTTGTGCCCTGTGTTGGCTGGGATTGGCTCCAGCAGACCCCCGTGACCCTGTGTTCGGATTCAGCGGGTTGGAAAATGGATGGATGGATTCAGATTTTATAATTCTGAGGGCTGACTCATAATGACATTAAATCAGCCCTGGTATGAGAAGCAGCAATGCGCACTCTCTCTTCTCTTAAGAAAAAGGGTTTTTTGGAGGTTGCTACTGGGATTTTATTTTCCTTAGTTTTATGTTTTAGCTGTGTTATCATTTTGTTTTTTCTTTATTATAATTTAATAAATGTCTGAGTATAAAAACATGGCAATGTTCTTCATAAACTACATTACATCAAACCCTCCAGGTTCAGCAACAAATAACATATTTTTCCTTTTGCTCACTTTAACTAGTATTTTGAGACAACTGCTACATTTTTTATCATAAGTCTACAGATCCCCAGATAATCTAAAAACTACCATATCACATGAATGATGTGTCTACACAATGAGAACCCTTTATGTCATTTCTGCAAAAAAGGGAACATACCATTGGGGTTTTTAATTTCTAAGACTAAGCAGAGGATCATTGCTGTATTAACTTCATACTTCTGGACCCACTCATGCGCCATAATTCATGAGCGACATGAAGTTACAGACTGAAGTGAGTGTATAAATGAAATTAAGGATGAAGTTAGCAGTGATTAGGAGAGTCATATTCTACTATCTACAAAACACAAACAAAAGACGCATTGAGAGAATGTTTATTAAAACACTGTGTTGGAAGTGATTTTAAATATGATACACGATTATACAATGAAACCTGCTTATTCATCCTTAATTAAGTGATCTGTTATACGTTCAGTTACAGTGTCAATGTTACATTTCAATAGGCATGTTTATGCTAATCTACCACAGTGGGTCCTACACTGTGGCTGCAGGTTTTTATTCCACCCAAATTCACAATTATTTAGATGGTCTTTTTTCCTTCTCTTATTCTGCCTTTAGAAAAGCACAGCAAAAATATTTTTACATTTATAAGACATTTAGAAATATTTCTACTTTTGCTTTAATGCTTACCTCTCTTTTGTTGTTGTCCAATTGTTTTGTTATTTTTTTGTACAGTTTGCACCCTTCATTGTATCCTAATAATGATAATTAAAACAAACAGAACTGACAGCCAGGTAAACAACACTGAACGATGAAAGGCTGCAATACCTTTAGCGTCAGACCCACTAATTAGTAGATAATTAAATTAAATAATCAGAACACCTGAAAAAGCAGAATGAAAATCTGGCTGAAAATTGTTAAAAAGTTAAAAACTACCCCTTTATAAGTGCGTAGTACATTTTAATAAAAAATTACCAAACTTAGTTTTGTGATTTGTCCATTGACTCCAAAACACAGAAACTGGGAAAAAGCAGCTCACATATTTGGGTCAAGAGTTCAATTAAAAACAGAGGTTGGTTGGAACAAAAACCTGCAGTCATAGTGGGTCCCCAGGATTGAGTTTGAGAATCACTGATCTACCACAATTACAAGTGGTACTCCTCTACAGTTTAAGTAATGACAGCATGACATGACGAAAGTTCAAAAAATAAGCACACATTTGATTGTGCAGGATCTCGACTTACTGTATTATCAACACAGAATGGCATTTGGAGGGCCTAGTGAAGCTGTGATACACACACAGCTGTCCACACCATCCCGGTGAGGCTCAGTGTACACAATAGTCAAACAATGGCAATGGGTCAGAGATGGGTTGGTTAGTGCAGGGACATTTAGCTATCAGTAGTTTGGTAGGGTATTCCATGCATCCATCCAATCTTTATAGCCTGCTTGTCTTTCAGGTTTTTAGGAAGCTGGTGCCTAACCAGGCAAGACTGGATATGTGGGGTGGCAGCAACAACTAGATGGGGCACTGGTCTATGTTGGGAAAACTCATGCCAGCCAATTAGCCTGGCATGCACCTTTTTGGGATGTAGGAAGAAAAATGGAGTACCCATAGGAAGACCCATGTATGCAAGGGGAGAGAAAACACAGACACTCTGCATAGCAGGTCGAGGGTTCAAACCCTGAACTCTTATGATATGAGGCAGGCCTAACTACTACTCCACTATCCCTAGTGTATTTCAAAGTAATAATAATGTCTTTATTGGTAAAATAAGAAATGGAAAGTAAATTACCTAAATTTGCATGAATAATGTAGTGACATACCGTTAAAATTCATTATATAGTCTTAGTGGTTAGCCACTCTTTGCAATCCACATATTCTGTATATTCAGGAAATTGATGTTCAACAGAAGGTACAGTAATCTCCAGATGTTTACAAAATGAATAATGTTGAGATCAAACACATACACTGAAAGACACATGTTGACATTTGTGCCCTCCATCTTATGCCTGCCCATAGGTTTTTATTGTTATTAGTTTGCAACATGGATGTACAACTCATTTTCCTTCAAAAGGAAAACGAAGAATCCTTAGTTCGAGAGGCATTTATTATCTAATAGAACAATCCTGATATATTGAATAGTCTAGTCATTTACATTTTACCAAAATGGAAGACAACTGAAAACTAAAACATATCAATAGAGTAAGTCTTTGTGGAGGATGCATTCTAAACAGTACAGAAGTGCCAAATTTATTTCTAAAACCTCAATCCCTCCTGTAAACTACAGAAACCAGCAATACTGCTAATGAGATCATTTTTGATGACCCAACTTTGCTGTTCTATTGTAAATATTATACTTTAGCACAATTTAATGTAACGTTGTATGCCGCATCTAGTCTGTTATTAATTCTTTTTTGTGAGGCTGCGAATTGGAAGTATACTTGTTGCCTCATTAATAGTCTTCTGAAATGTACTGAGTGGTAGCATATTTTGTTATTAATATAGTAATGTTATTTTACTGCATTTAGACAAAACCTAGAAGAATAACTATGGCTTAATGTCTGCTTAATGACAAAATTCTTTGAGAAGCAGGAAATGGAAGTTTGTGAGTATACTGCTCACATTTTGACAAAGCTAGACAACAGCATGACACTATTACTTAGTTTTGCCCACACTTCATTACTATCATATTTCAAGCTGCCTACAATGTAAGTTACATGCATCCCAACCCAGGCAGTTTCTAGTCTTGAACCAGGTAACACCAGGACAGTCTTTGGTTACCACAACTCTACAATCTTATTAATCTGGAGAAATGGATGGATTTCAAAGATTTGTAAATTTTTCAAGATGTGTGCTCAGGTGCTACTTAATAATGTCATAACCTTACAAGTCTTCAGCTTGCTGATATGTGCAACCCTAGTGTCTGCTATACCACTTCAACCAGTTTGAAAGAAGATCATCAGTCAGACGAAGACTTAAAAATGCAGAGTGCGACCAATATCCTCTGAAGCACTGTTTTAAAGCCATTAAAGAAAAATTGTTCAATCAGTCTTTGTGGTCCTGAAGAACAAAAGCAGCACTTTAGGATATGCAGTATAAAATATGTATGTAGCTACTATTGACTTCTGATTTTTAGCAACCTGTTATACATTATTGTAGAACTGGCATCCACAAACCCATCCACACTTGGGACGCATTGGAAGGTTAAGTTCTTTTTTTAGTTTAGAACATCGTGAAGGACTGGTGAAATAGAGCCAAATGTATCTAATTTTAACATTTGATATATTGCATGACAAGGTGGTACAGAGATATTAATGCCTTTTCCTAAACTCCAAGAATAGGTCAGGACGCCTTCCAAACATCTAACAAGCAAGTGCCAGATTAAAGATAAGCAACTCGAGTCTAATTTGCTGCGGTGGGCTGGCGCCCTGCCCGGGGTTTGTTTCCTGTCTTGCCCCCTGTGTTGGCTGGGATTGGCTCCAGCAGACCCCCGTGACCCTGTAATTAGGATATAGCGGGTTGGATAATGGATGGATGGATGGATGGAATCTGATTTGTCACATTTCATTTACTGTATTGTAAAAAATATACATAGAATCATTCATCTTTAATAGTTTTGACAATATTTTTGAAAAATGTAGGGAACATGTAAAACATACCAATAACATTTAAAATGAAACTTGGGAATTTCTCATTTCAACAATCTGTCTATCTATCCATCTATATACAGGTACATACGATTAGGAGACATCCTCCACAAGGTTCTACGCAAGTAAGCACTACCAGCCCGGGTTGAGAGGGGGCACTCTTGTTAACACAATCTCCCACTCCATCCACAGTTCAGGGGAACCTCGAACGGAAGGTGAGTGACCTCACTTCCGGGTCTACTTTATTAGGACCCATCCCTTCTGGGAATCAGCAATATAAAACCAACTGAAACCAGAAGGAGACAGTCAGTTTGTTGACTACCAGTATCTGAGACACAACACTCAGAAGAACAGCTTTCTGTTCTTGTTTTCGCACCCTCACATGCTATTTATTTGGGCCAATTTTCACACCTTTCCTTTGGAGTAAACGAGGGCCCATTGGTTCCCCAACACTCCTTTTGGCTCCAGGTCTGCTAATATCACTATATTATATATATTCAGAAAACCTACCATGAAGAATAAAAACTTTGGATGGCGTTTTCCCTCACCCAGACACGGGTCACCGGGGCCCCCCTCTGGAGCTCGATGGCGAGCGCCTGGTGGCTGGGCCTGCATCCATGGGGCTTGGCCGGGCACAGCCCGAAGAGGCAACGTGGGTCCCCCCTTCCCATGGGGCTCAACACCTGTAGGAAGGGGCCAAGGAGGTTGGGTGCAGTGTGAGTTGGGTGGTAGCTGAAGGCGGGGACCTTGGCAGTCTGATCCTCAGCTACAGAAGCTGTCTCTTGGGACGTGGAATGTCACCACTCTGAAGAGGAAGGAGCCTGAGCTAGTACGCGACGGTCAAGAGGTTTCTGGCTAGATATAGTCAGGCTCACCTCGACGCACAGCGTGGACTCTGGAACCAATCTCCTTGAGCGGAGCTGGACTCTCTACCACACTGGAGTTGCCTCCGGTGAGAGGGCGCCGAGCAGGTGTGGGCATACTTATTGCCCCCTGACTTAGAACCTGTTCATTGAGGTTTCACCCCAGTACAGTAGACGAGAGGGTAGCCTCCCTCCGCCTTCGGGTGGGGGATGGTCCTAACTGTTGTTTGCGCGTATGCGCTGAACAGCAGTCTGGAGTACCCACCCTTTTTGGAGTCCCTGGAGGGGGGTGCTAGAGGGCATACCTTCTAGGGACTCCCTCGTTCTTCTGGGAGACTTCAATGCTCACATGGGCAATGACAGTGAGACCTGGAAGGGTGTGATTGGGAGAATGGCCCCCCCCCCCCGATCTGAATCCGAGGTGGTGTTTTGTTAATGGACTTCTGTGCTCGCCACGGATTGTCCATTATGAACACCATGTTCAAGCATAGGGGTGTCCATATGTGCACCTGGCACCAGGACACCCTAGGCCTCAGTTCGATGATTGACTTCGTGGTCATGTCGTTGGACTTGCGGCCACATGAAGAGAGGGGAGGAGCTATCAACTGATCACCACCTGGTGGTGAGTTGGCTTCGATGGTGGGGGAGGATGCCGGTCTGGCCTTTTAGACCCAAACATATTGTGAGGGTCTGCTGGCAGCATCTGGCAGAGTCCCCTGTCAGAAGAAGCTTCAACTCCCACCTCCAGCAGAACTTTGACCATGTCCTGAGGGAGGAGGGTGACATGTTCCGTGCCTCTATTGTTGAGGCGGCTGACCGGAGCTGTGGCTGTAAGGTGGTTGGTGCCTGTTGTGGTGAGGGATGCCGTCAAGCTGAAGAAGGAGTCCTACAGGACCTTTTTGTCCTGTGGGACTCCGGAGGCAGCTAATAGGTACCAGCAGACCAAGCAGAATGTGGCTTTAGTGGTTGCTGAGGCAAAAACTTGGGCGTGGGACGAGTTTGGGGAGGCCATGGAGATCAACTTCCAGATGGTTTTGAGTAGATTCTGGTCCACCATCTGTCGTCTCAGGAGGGGGAAGCAGTGCAGTATCAACACTGTATATAGTGGGGATGGTGCGCTGCTGATCTTGACTCAGGACGTTGTGGGTCGATGGGGGGAGTACTTCAAAGACCTCCTTAATCCCACTAACATGCCTTCCAAAGAGGTGGGCCTCTCCCATGTCTGGGACTGAGGTCAGCAAGGTGGTCAAAAAACCCCTGGTGCAGGGCCCTCAGGGATGGACAAGATGCATCCGGAGTTCCTCACGGCTCTGAATGTTGTAGGACTGTCTTGGTTGACATGCCTCTGCAACATCGCATGGACATCAGGGACAGTGCCTCTGAATTGGCAGACCGGGGGTGGTGGTCCCCCTCTTTAAGAAGGGGGACCGTAGGGTGTGTTCCAACTACAGAGGGATCACACTCCTCAGCCTCCCTGGACAAGTCTATTCGGGGGTCCTGAAGAGGAGGGTCCATCAGATAGTTGAACCTCGGATTCAGGACGAACAGTGTGGTTTTCGTCCTATTCGTGGAACAGTGGACCAGCTCTACACTCTTGGCAGGGTCCTGGAGGGTGAATGGGAGTTTACCCAACCACTCTACATGTGTTTTGTGGACTTGGAAAAGGTATTCAACCGTGTCCCTCAGGGAATCCTGTGGGGGGGTGCTCAGGGAGTATGGGGTACCGGACCCCTTAAAGGGCTGTTAGGTCCCTGTACAAACGGTGTCAGAGCTTGGTCCGCATTGCTGGCAGTACGTCGCAACCCGTTTCCGGTGACAGTTGGACTCCGCCAGGGCTGCCCTTTGTCACTGATTCTATTAATAACCTTTATGGATAGAATTTCTAGGCTCAGCCAGGGCATTGAGGGATCCGGTTTGGTGAGCTCAGGATTGGGTCACTGCTTTTTGCAGATAATGGTTGTCCTGTTTGCTTCATCAGGCCGTGATTTTCAGCTCTCCCTGGATCGGTTCGCAGCCGAGTGTGAGCGGCTGGGATGGAAATCAGCACCTCCAAATCCGAGACCATGGTCCTCAGCCGGAAAAGGGTGGAGTGCCCTCTCAAGGTTGGGAGAGAGATCCTGCCTCAAGTGGAGGAGTTCAAGTATCTCGGGGTCTTGTTCACGAGTGAGGGAAGAATGGAGCAGGAGATCGACAGGCGGATCGGTGCGGCGTCTGCATCGGTCTGTTGTGGTGAAAAAGAAGCTGAGCCGTAAGGCAAAGCTCTCAATTTACCGGTTAATCTACGTTCCTACCCTCACCTATGGTCACGAGCTGTGGGTAGTGACCGAAAGAACGAGATTGTGAATACAAGCGGCTGAAATGGAGTCATCTCTGCAGGGGTGTCTGGGCTTTCCCTTAAAGATAGAGTGAGAAGCTCAGTCATCCGGGAGGGGCTCAGAGTAGAGCCGCTGCTCCTCTGCATCGAGAGGAGTCAGATGAGGTGGCTCGGGGCATTTGATCAGGATGCCTCCTGGATGCCTCCCTGGTGAGGCGCCTCACCTGGTGAGGTGTTCTGGGCACGTCTAACCGGGAGGAGGCCCCGGGGAAGACCCAGGACACGCTGGAGGGACTATGTCTCTCGGCTGGCCTGGGAACACCTCGGGATTCCCCAAGAAGAGCTAGTAGTAGTGGCCGGGGAGAGGGAAGTCTGGGCATCTCTGCTCAAGCTGCTGCCCCCCGTGACCCAATCTCGGATAAGCGGAAGATGATGGATGGATGGATATATATACTGTATATATATATATCTTTATATATAATATGATACCGTGGCTGTTTGTTTGTCTGTCCTGGATTTTAAATCACCTGTAGCTCACAAACAGTTTGACTTATTGACCTGACATTTGATGCACATATACTACATGACGTCTACTATCCACTTTCGGGGTGATGATTGACCTCCAAGGTTATTCCTTTTTTTATTTTTATTTTATTTTATTGTAGAATCAACTCTCGGCAGCAGCTAGCAGGGCAGCCGTGCGGCATATGCATACAGGCGCCATTCTCATTCCCTACCACCTTCGCCGTCACTTCCCCTACCTCTTCATATCTTAAATCATTCTTGAGGTAGATTGAAGACTTAAGTACCAGCTTAGAGTGAAAAATGTAAGAAAAACATACTAAGTAATTGCAACACAAACACTGGCTTAAACAGTTTTAACGCAAAAAGATCCTGACGAAAAAAGAGAAGAAGTGGCCCGCTAGAGTGGAGAAAACAAGAGCTGCTCACGAAGCAGCAAGTCCATCAACTTCTGAGCAAACGAATGCTACACATACAGAGAAAAAAAGAGTATGAAAACTATAAGTCAAGTGTATTCACTGCACGTTATTGTGCAGTGCGCCATTACTGCTATATATATAGTATATATTATATATATATACATACTGGTATATATATATAATATACAGTATATATATATATATATAATATATTATAATACACAGTATAATGACATTATATATAAATAATTATAATGAATCTTGCTACCAAATGGAAAACAAATAAATTTCAGACTGATCTATATGTCAGCAGTGAATTATAAATTACAGCACTACAAAAGGGTGACAGCATAATACTTGGGTACTGGAGCTGGGCAATTAAAAAGTAAAAAGCATGAACTAAGATATAATATGAAAGACAAAAATGTTCATTTATAGTAGCAATTATGAAGGTATTAGAAAAAGAACAATAAGAAAGGATATAATTATCTTAGAATCATACTGAGAATATTAATTGAAAATTAAAGTAAAAGCAAAAACATGCAATTATAAGAACATTTACTGGTTTAGACTCTAATATTTTTTCAATGACTACATCCCACTTGACACTCACCAGGGGACTCCCTTTAGCCAATATGGATACTCCTAATTTTAGATGAGGGCTTAGTATCCACCAGCTTTCTAACTATACATCCGTTCATTGCCTACTTCTGCAGCCAACACCTCCAAGACCAGATTAACAAGACATTATGACAGATTACAGTCCTTCAGATCTCCCAATGAGTTCTCTTGTGTGACATATACTGATAATTGAAATATAATGTACTTCCTGAAAAGGATTTTGTATATTCTTTTGGATCGGTTTTACTATTATAAACATGCTTGCTAACATAATTATAGAGGCTTTCCAAGCTTACAAAAGAAATATATGGTATGTTGGCAGAGAGTTTAGTGCTGCTATCTCACATCTCGAGAATCTCAAGTTCACACATCAGCCTTCTCATTGTCTCAGAGGAGTCTGCACGTTCTCCCAGTGTCTCTGTGTTTTTTAATCTAGCATTTCACATCTGTTAATTTGCAGGTTTAAATTGGCTCAGTGTGAGTGTTTACATGTGTACTGTGATGGTCTGGTGTGTTCTCAAGGGTTCGTAAGATGCCTTGTGCATAATGCTGATGGGACAGGCTTCAGCTCCCAGAACCCCAGATTCAATGATGGATAGAATTGTATTTTAAACATTACACCTGCTAGAAATGCAATCTATTTTCACTAGGAACTGCAAGAACAGGAAATAAAAATATTTAAGTTCTGTAAGCACAGATTATGACAGGTTAATATACATTTTTCAAAAGTAACATCAGATGGTATGGGTAGAAGTAAGGCAATGGAAATAAAGCTTAAATAAGCTTTGTACGTATTTCACATTTTCCTAACTTTTTGGTACATTATCACTTACTTAATAAAACTAACTGTAAGCAACACTGACTTTAAGCATTTTCATATATCATCTTATTCATGAGTAAGAAAAAGAAGAAGCTGTGTTTTTAAGTGCTGAAGTAAATTAGAGCCATTTAATAATACATGAATGTTAGTACAAAATATAAGGTATGGAACACATTTAAAAATAGATGTTAGTTCCTAACTAGACACCATATTAGCTGAACGTATGATTATTATAAAGCTGGCCAAAATCAATGACATGATTTTAGATTATTTAAAAAAGTAATATCACAAGAGACTCAAAAGAAAAGCATAGTGATTAAATAGATAGATAGATAGATAGATAGATAGATAGATAGATAGATAGATAGATAGATAGATAGATAGATAGATAGATAGATAGATAGATAGATAGATAGATAGATAGATAGATAGATAGATAGATAGATAGATAGATAGATAGATAGATAGATAGATAGATACTTTATTAATCCCAAGGGGAAATTCACATACTCCAGCAGCAGCATACGGATACAAAAAACAATATTAAATTAAAGAGTGATAAAAATGCAGGTAAAAACAGACAATAACTTTGAATAATGTTAACATTTACACCCCCCCGGGTGGAACTGAAGAGTCGCATAGTTTGGGGGGAGGAACGATCTCCTCAGGTCTGTCAGTGAAGCAGGACAGTGACAGCAGTCTGTCACTGAAGCTGCTCCTCTGTCTAGAGATGACACTGTTCAGTGGATGCAGTGGGTTCTCCATAATTGATAGGAGCCTGCTCAGCGCCCGTCATTCTGCCACAGATGTCAAGCTGTCCAGCTCTATGCCAACAATAGAGCCTGCCTTCCTCACCAGTTTGTGCAGGCATGAGGCGTCCTTCTTCTTAATGCTGCCTCCCCAGCACACCACCGCGTAGAAGAGGGCATTTGCCACAACCGTCTGATAGAACATCTGTAGCATCTTATTGCAGATGTTGAAGGACGCCAGCCTTCTAAGGAAGTACAACCGGCTCTGTCCTTTCTTACACAGAGCATCAGTATTGGCAGTCAGTCTAATTTATCATCCAGCTGCACTCCCAGGTATTTATAGGTCTGTACTCTCTGCACACAGTCACCTCTGATGATCACAGGGTCTATAAGGGGCCTGGGCCTCCTAAGATCCCACCACCAGCTCCTTGGTTTTTGCTGGTGTTCAGGTGTAGGTGTAGGTGGTTTACGAGGCTGGATTGATTCATGCTTTCATGTTAACACCAAATTCTGACCCTAATGTCCAAAGGTTGGAGCAGAAATTAAGAATTGTCAAACCAGGCAATGTTTTTCCAATCTTCTATTGCCCAAGTTTGGTGACCCAGTGCGAATTATAGCCTCAGTTGTGTGTTCTTAGCTGACAGGAGTGGTACCCGGTGTGGTCTCCTGCTACTGTAGCCCATCAGCTTCAATGTGTGACGTGTTTTGCATTCATTCAGAGATGCTCTTCTGCATACCTCGATTGTAACGAGTGCTTATTTGAGTGTTGCCTTTCTATCCATCAGACTAGTCTGGCCATTCTCCTCTGATCTCTGCCATCAATAAGACATTTGCGCCCTGAGAACTGCCGCTTACTTGGATATTTTCCCTTTTCAGACCATTTTCTGTAAACTCTAGAGATGGATGATCAGCAATTTCTGAAAGACTCAGACCAGCACGTCTGGCACCAACAACCACACCACGTTAAAAGTCACTTCAGTCACCTTTCTTCCCCATTCTGATGCTCAGTTTGAACTTTAGCAGATCATCTTGACAATATCTACATGCCTAAATGCACTGAGCTGCTGCCATGTGATTGGCTGATTAGATACTTGCGTTACCAAGCAACTGAACAGGTGTACCTAATAAAATGGTCGATGAGTGTATATCTAACATACACAAAATATGATTTTTGGGTGGAGTATTCATTTAATATATCAAGGGTATCAGCTGCAACATATCAAAATTAGTACTGAATGCTTAAGTATATAATACAATAATTGCTAAGTGGTGGCTACCATAAACATGATTAATATGATTACCCTGAGAGTGTTAAATATTTAACAGAATGAAATCTAAACTTCCAAGTCTTTGCAAGGTTTACTGATTTTTCTGACCTTGGTATTTCATTAGGTCTATCTTGTTTAATTAGCATTACTGCAAAGCTGCATGTTTACTACATTTTGTATTCATTATGGCAGGGAAGCTACATACACCACACCAACTTCGAACAAAGTGCACCAAAATCTAAATTCTTATCAAAAACGATAATTTCATAATATTAAACAACAGAATGGTTAAAGGGAGAAGACAAAGTAATAAATAAAGAAAAGTCAAACAGAACCCTGTATAGCTATTAGCTTAACTATATAGGAACATGTCTCTAGTTATCAGTGGGGTGCCTTGCCCACTTACCCACCTTGCTAAAAACGTGAAAACACTGGACTCACTTCTGTGCCACACACACTACTCTGGCTGCAGTATATCCTGGCCAGCTGAGCCTTTGCCAAAACTCACCATTCAAATCCAAGCTTAGCTGGCCACTGGCAGGAAGCACCCTTTTCACCCCATCCTGGTGTAATTACTGCCTTCGGTGCCTGCTTATCTACAATGGCACTATGAGCGGGTTAGCTGTGCTGCCCATTCTAAGATGGGTTGAAATCTAATTAATCAACATAGCCCTTGGTGTTTCAGCAAGAAAGTCTGAAGTGATCACCATCTGTTGGAATGCATTTTGTAATCCATGTAGTAATAAAATGCATTGCATTTTTCATTTCAACATATGGTTTTACGAATTCCATACCAAATTGCATATAACAGAGACATTACAATTGGACGGACACACACACACACTCCATTTGCCCAGTTATTAAGGTAGATACTGTGGACCACCAGGGGGCGTAGTGCTCACCAAACCCCAACACCGACAGGCTGAGACACAAGTCTTTCCCAATAGCACACGTTTATTTAAGTGGGGAAGCGTTTTTCTTTTGCACCCCACTACACAGCACAGTACAAAGCACCAAAGATATAATACACAGTCCTTTCTTCTTTCTCTCTCTTTCTCTGTCTCCTACACGCCTCCTCACAAGCTTTGTCCTCCACTTCCCGACTATGGCTCCCTGACTGATGGTGAGGGGGCTCCTTTTATAGTGCTCCAGTGTTTCTCGACCTTCTTCCAGCTGCACTTCTGGGTGTGGTGGAAGTGGTTCCTCCAATGACTCAGCTGCACCTGCAGCATCCCCTGGCGGCACCCATGGAGCCCAACAGGGCTGCTCCAAACGACATACCCTGCAGGGATCCATGGTGCTGTAGCAGCTCAGGGGGGCTTCCCTCTAGTGTCTTGGGGAATATAGTGACTCCAATATGGTCTCCCTTTGTCCTTCCACCCAGCCGGCGTCCCAGCTGGGTAATGGCCCTGGCTATCCATCATAATACACACAGCTGTTTTCAAGCATTCAGTAAAATGCTTACTTAGTTCCTATTCCTGCAATAAACAACACTGCCAATCCACTTGAGTTAAATATGGATTTCATTATACTGTATTTGAGTAAATATACACATATGTTTATATATTTAGTTCTCCCTGTATTTGTTAACTGTCATGATTTACTTCCACATTCTGCAATGGATGAAAAATTAACATCCTTTTTGTTCCTACACATTCTAGATAAATGGATTCAAATGACAGGTGGACTTGGGTTTATGTTTCAGAAGCTCTGATTAGGGTTAAGGGTTACTACACACAAAAGGATCCCCTTATTGTGGAGGATTTATCATATGCCTATCCTTCATTTCTGAAAGAAAGTAATGTTTTTTTTATCAATCTTTACTCTGTATTTTAAAAATTTTACCCCTGGAGCACATTTCCTCTAAAAATTCTTATTTCTAAAATGCAGCAATCGTAAAAAGCAACGCAGACAATAAGTAATATGCGCAATATGATCTAACATCTACTTAGGTTTAACTACGATACTGGGTCATTGTGCTATGAAGAGAACATACTGCTTTAAAAATACAATACAGCCTGCAATTATTATAATTGCATCAATTTAAACTATTCAAGTCAATAAAAATCAAAACAGATGTGCATAATGTACTCTCTACTAAAGGTGACATTAGAAACCTAACAGTTTGAATATTAAGCAGTCGTCTTTAAAGTTTATGAAAAGTTCTTAAGAAAATCATGTTATCTAAATGTTAATGTGCATTTTTGATGTACTGTGTAAAGCAGCATATTCATCTGTCAGTGTTCTCTAATTCAAATCTGACATTTAATATATTTACACTAAGTCTGGATGTCAAAATCAGTGTATAATTTAACAGGTCAAACTGTACTTTAAGCATTTCTTCACAGCATATTTATCGTTTGATATTTAGTATTCACACATTCCTTGGAAGCCCACTACGAAGCTCTTAATAGGTAACAAACCACCTACCAGTGTGACACTCAGCTGCTTTCAGTTTCTTCCTCCACCACATTTTAACTCAATGACCCTCTGACGGCAAATGAGCAGCGCTGTTTATGGAATGTTGCACTCCCCTGCAGTCAGTACAAAGGCTTTTCAAAGTATGATTCTCACAGAAACGTTCACCTCTGTGACATCACGCTTGTCTCTGAGAAAAGGGCAAGAGGATAACGAACAGACTCTGCGCAAGCACTCTATCACAGATCAAGCCAACCAATCCACGGCCATTTACTTTAATGAGATCTTTAAAAAAAGATGAGCTTGCCAAAGTGTGTAAAGTAAACTAGACAGAAGAGAAAAAGTGAAAACTGCAAAAGTCACATAATCCTTCAGAATGAGAAGCTGGTAGAGTACAACATTTATAGTGTAAGAAACAAAACATGGTCACTGTACATGGTGGTTAAAATAGTCTCTTTATTAACGTATGCATAATGAAAAAAGCCTGCTTCTAAACAACTGCTTTAATGTGCCATTTAACAGTTGGCAGAGCCAAGGTGTTGAAATAACGTCTATCTTCTACTCCAAATGCGTTTCAATGCATTTTAAATGGAAAGGACACTGCAGAGATCTCAAAATGGATAAACGGTACATCCAGCATGCCTAGTGTGTAAATTACCTTTATCACATCCATCCATCCATTTTCCAACCCGCTGAATCCGAACACAGGGACATGGGGGTCTGCTGGAGCCAATCCCAGCCAACACATGGCACAAGGCAGGAACCAATCCCGGGCAGGGTGCCAACCCACCGCAGGACACACACAAACACACCCACACACCAAGCGCACACTAGGGCCAATTTAGAATTGCCAATCCACCTAACCTGCATGTCTTTGGACTGTGGGAGGAAACCGGAGCGCCCGGAGGAAACCCATGCAGACACGGGGAGAACATGCAAACTCCACGCAGGGAGGACCTGGGAAGCAAACCCAGGTCTCCTAACTGCAAGGCAGCAGCGCTACCACTGCGCCACCGTGCCGCCCACCTTTATCACAGTAAAAATACTAAAGGCTATTACATAATAATAATTTAAAAAAAATATTAATCTCTCCAGCATTTCTACTTGTGCCATTGCCCCTTAGATCTGTTCATCATGGGCGTATACTGAAGGAAGACTGTGTTTTTATGCCCAGCATCTACAGTTTCTGACAAAATGTTTCAGCCAACGTTTAGCCCACAGTTTTAATAAGCACTGTCACACATGTGCTCCTGGTAATCACCTTCCTGAATTTGTTGAGGGAAGCAGTACCACTCTGGGATGAGAGGGGCCACTTATGCTAACCCTTTCCCACCCACAGCTCCAAGAAGCCACCCAGTGAGGGCACTTAACCAGCCACATTATCCAGAGCTGGCCTCCAACCCATAAAACCAAGTGGTCTTCTGAGGATGGCATCTGACATTGGACCCGGAACTTAACATGGAGCAAGTTCCATAGATCTGTGCCTTTCCTAATCTTGGAAAATCCTTCATTTGTTGGACTAATATGCCATCTTTTCCATTTGTGCCACTATGCACTTTTAATTTTGTCTTGTTCATTAAACAGAAATACCTGGCTGGTTCCCCACCATTCAAAGAGGCAAGTGCTGTTCTGTCCACCAGAAATAGCACATATAATTTAGAGTAGCTTGGTCTAAAACCTTATGCATATCCTGTCATTGTAAGGAATAATATTTTAGGAAAATCTAGCTTTTGTACCATGCAGAGAAACAATGTCTGAGTGCCATTCTCAGTGACTGTCTTTTGCACTTTATGCTATATAACTTTTTGAATGTGCTTTTTCCAGTCACAAGCTACACCCTATGTCAGCAGGGTCCAACTCTGGGTGAGATGCCAGTGCATTAAAGTACACACTTATGCTCACAAACACAATTAAAAATGCCAGGTCTATTTAGAGTAACTTTAAATGGGGAGACAATACAAATTATACGCAGACAGCAATTAAGATGGGGCTTGAACTCTGGTCCCTGTAGCTATAGGACAGCTGATCTGCTCAATGTGTTACCATAAAATGAAGATGGACTATCCTGCAATACCTTTTTGGATCCTATAATACTGAATCAAGGGCAAGGGGGCTACCAAACTTGGCAAAGTCAAATGCAAGGTAAGAACCAACCCTAGACATGCACTCACTTATCTAAGGTCAGTTTAGAGTTGGCTACATAACATGCAAGGGTTTGGGATTTGGAATTTGATACTTACAAAAATGTTCAGGCAAACATGAGGAGAATGTTCAAATTCCATAAAGACAAGGACTGTGCCCGGATTTCAAACTCATCTTTTGTCGATTTTAACTCCAGTACCAAAGTGGTGACCTCTAGCCATTATTCAAAGTCACAGTTCCTGTTTTCCCTCTATTTATTATTCATTTATTACTCCTTTGTGTAATGAAAGAATTCTTGTAAGGTTCTAGTAATTTTATTATTTATATTAAAAATATGAAAACTGAATATTTTTGCAGCTGTTTTACAATATGCAAGTCAGGGTGAGCTGGTGTAACTGTGCACCGTGAGTTATTTATAATTTATTTACAACGCACAACATTAAGGAAAACTCTCTCAATGAATTTGCTGGGACAGCACTAAGTAACACCTAGGCAAAAAATAGTTTTCCATAAAGAGTGGCTTCTTTTTTCCACTGCATATGCAGCATCACCTTTTTAAACATTATGGCTCACTTGCTTTCTCGTATACACTGGAGACACCATTAGATGCTTTGTATTTATCAGAGAGGGAGTCCTATACACAGAGCAAAGGATCATGTTGTACTGATAATCACACAAGCCCACACAAATACAATTGGTTTAAGTTCATTTTCTTCACTCAGGAAGACCCTTCATGTAATTCAATGCCACAGTGGAACTCCATCCAATCAGGAGTCAAATTTTCCACTAATTGCTGCCTTTGTAGCATTGTAGTAGACAACTGTCAAGTTCACCTGACAAGCAGGATGTCAGTTGTGATGCGGGTTATCATGAACTGTAGCTCAATGTTTGAAAGAAATCGATATATTTAGAAGACGGCCAAAAGCTGTCAAGCTGTTTTCATTGAGTGATATTACATAGAGGCACAGCATGATTGACTACTATTAAACTTGTTGACTTAAGGGTGCAAGTTCATCTCCTTAAAAAAATCAAGAACATTTCCCCTCTTTTAAGAGGTTCTTGACAAATGTCCAGCTTGGCATGCTCAAAATTAGGATTTGAAAAAGAAAGACATATACTGTATAGCTAAGAAAATAATATGTCTGCAAAGACCTTTTCAGGTGACATAAGGATTTATACTTAGTTTTACTCTGGTTACAGTATACCTCATTAAAGATCAAAGGTCATTTAGACAGTCATGTAAGACAGTTAAAAGCTACACATGAGAAGAGTATCTGGTTTCTGAATCCTATTTTTGTAAACCAAGTATTGTATCATCAGCTTCATCTAGAATCCATTGAGAGCTAAGTAATGTGAATCAGAGTAATGAATCTAATACCTGAGAGAATGGGAGAGCAGATAAAATAGGCTTAGGAAAAAGCACTCTAACTTGGCTAATGGCCCATGCTGTACCATATTTCAACATGTAGCAAACAATCTAAAGATATAATAATTTGTGTGTGCATGTAGGAACTGCTGGTAGTTAATTAACAGACAATAACCTCACTAAATCTACAGTAGTTGGAGCCGAAATATGAGTGCTATGTTGAGGTTGTCAGTTGTCTTCCACCTGCTTTAATCATGCCATGTCCCACGGTGGGTGCAATATGGACACATCACACCACGAATCCTTCCTGTGCTGCATGAAGTACATTGTAAAATTAAATGTCTTCCTACAAGTTGGTGGTTTTAGCATTAGCTTCTTTTGCAGAGTAATTTTTCAGTGTTCTATTGTGTTTCCCTTTTCTGGTTTGAATAATAATAACAATATGTCATGCACGTGCGAGTAGGAGGACGTTGTATGGACCAAGTGAAGGTAATTCCACGCCAGGCCAGGGGGTGGCGAGGTGCACTAAATCTTCTCTTGTTATCTCTACAGACCATCCGCGGGAAAACTTATCTGACTCAACCTTGAATGACATCACTTCCGGTTTCGACGGCTTGACTGACATCACTTCCGGTTCCCCCACGTTACTTCCGGTCTGACTATTTAAAACCGCCATCTTTGCAACTTAACTTCAGTTCTGTTTTGGACTCTGTCTTGTGAACATCTCTGTTCCTTTCAAAGCCTTTTGCAGCCAGGGATATTATACAGGTGGCTGCCCCAAACCTTTTTAAGTGTGTCAAGTCTGATCATTTAACAAATAATAATAATAATAATAATAATAATTGTAGCTGTGTCTTTTCCAGTTTCCAAAAATCAAGCTGCTACTGAATTGGGAAGGTAGGATCCAACAAGAGTCAAATGGGTAACAAAATAAATTTCTGAGTCCAATAAAGTTTGTTTTAAAAAGGTTTAGTGAAAATTCAAAGGAAAACAGTTCACACAAAAATAGAATAAAAAGTTATTACACACGCAGGATAAAAGGCAAAAAAAGAAAAAATATTTCTTCTGCAAACTTAGCTTTTTCTTGTTAAATTTCAGTTACTTTCTATACTTAAAGGTTGCCGTTATTCTGTTATTTCTCTATGGCAAACTTACATATCTTTACTTAATACATTCAATGCATTCTATACATATGGCACATTCAATATGGTCAATACAATATGGTTTACCCTCCATGCCTTACCAGCTGCAAGGCAAATCACAAACTAGAACTGATACAGTATCTATCTATCTATCTATCTATCTATCTATCTATCTATCTATCTATCTATCTATCTATCTATCTATCTATCTATCTATCTATCTATCTATCGTCAGAGGGACAAGAAATAGATTATTCCATTTCAATTTAGTTTGCAGGGGATATAATAAAATTTCCAATTGACAATGCATTGATATATAGGCAAACATTTTAACATAACTAGGAAAATACTTCTATCAATTTAATATCCTTACTAACTAATAAATGGCTCTTACAATAATAATAATAATAATAATATCTTTATTTATATAGCGCATATTGTATATAAATGCATCACAATTGGCTTCACAAACAGTAAAAATCAAAACACAACCCAAATAAAATCAAAAGCAATCAAATCAACATAAACAAAATTGGCTTTGGTTGTTATTCATCTGTTTTTGCACACTAGGAACTTCATTTCAACCCTCAGATCACATCTTATCTGTTTGCTCGCTAATCACACCAAAACAGCTTAACCAATGTTCATAAAATTTTGCCTGTAGGTTGCCATTAGTCCAAGTTAAAATCCAGGATACATGGAGTCTCAAAAATGTAATTGAGGTGCAAGGGGGTGGTTGTAACGAGGGGGCAAAAAAATGCATCACTCCAAAACAGCACAGTCAAAGTTCATACATATTTACTGCTAATACAACTTAAAATCTGCATTTTAAGGATGGACGGTGGCGCAGTGGTAGCGCTGCTGCCTCGCAGTTAGGAGACCCGGGTTCGATTCCCGGGCCCTCCCTGCGTGGAGTTTGCATGTTCTCCCCGTGTCTGCGTGGGTTTCCTCCGGGCACTCCGGTTTCCTCCCACAGTCCAAAGACATGCAGGTTAGGTGGATTGGTGTTTCTAAATTGGCCCTAGTGTGTGCTTGGTGTGTTTGTGTGTGTCCTGCGGTGGGTTGGCACCCTGCCCGGGATTGGTTCCCTGCCTTGTGCTCTGTGTTGGCTGGGATTGGCTCCAGCAGACCCCCGTGACCCTGTGTTCGGATTCAGCGGGTTGGAAAATGGATGGATGGATTTTAAGGATGTTTAAAAGTTCCATAGAGAAACAGGTCCGTAATGGGGAAAGAGTGCAAAACAAACACCGCGTTATCACATCGAAACACCACTGTTCACCTCTATCAACCCCTAAAGCTGTCACTACAATTGAATTAAAGTGTGTGACCTTTTTCAACATCGATTCCTTCTGCGTAACACAAGGTGAGGGTGATTTTAGCCATCATTCAACTTAATGAATACTAGCATATGACAAGAGAAGTAAATATCCATCCATCCATCCATTTTCCAACCTGCAGAATCCGAACACAGGGTCACGGGGGTCTGCTGGAGCCAATCCCAGCCAACACAGGGCACAAGGCAGGAACCAATCCTGGGCAGGGTGCCAACCCACCGCAGGACACACACAAACACACCAAGCACACACTAGGGCCAATTTAGAATCGCCAGTCCACCTAACCTGCATGTCTTTGGACTGTGGGAGGAAACCGAAGCGCCCGGAGGAAACCCATGCAGACACGGGGAGAACATGCAAACTCCACGCAGGGAGGACCCGGGAAGCGAACCCAGGTCCCCAGGTCTCCCAACTGCGAGGCCACTGCACCACCGTGCCGCCTGAGAAGTAAATAAATAAACATAATAGATAACTTTATCGCGTATGACCCTGGCTTTATAAATGAATTCATAAACACTGGAGATGCTATTTATCCAGGACTGTTCTTATTCAAGACAACTTTAACATTGATGTGTAATGTGTAGTAACTGGCACAGCACTGTGAGTTATGCTTTAAATGGCCATACAAATACATATATTTTTTCTGTATTTCTATATTTTACACAGACATATGCAAGTATTTTTGATTGTACTGAGAATTTGAGACGCTATGTGAGCCATAAACCAAGCCCTTTTAAAATGTAAACATCTTGACATAAATTAGAAAACAAAACTTACACTGCAGACGTTGAATTTATTTTGGGAACTATTAGAAAGTGGGTGAAATAGAGATGTGCCACTTATTCCACTGATATAAGTAATCTCTGAACAAGAGGATATAAAGGGGACTGAAGCTACTATTTATTGTGTTCTAATAAGTTTAAATCTGGGGACTGTCTGGTTTTAGAAGTCATCACACCATGCAGCCAAGTCACCAGTGCACAGCAGAACAGCCAACGAAACTGAACAACAGACAAGACACTTGGCTTGTTCCTGTGGTGCCAAAGACGCTTGTTTGGTGATGTCTGCCTTCACTGCAGATTATCTCAAGAAACTGAGCAAGCATGTAAAGCTAAATGCTTCCTGTCTCTACAGATGTGTGTGTGTGTTTTGGGCTAGCATTAGGCTTCAGATAAAAGAAGTTATTTATCAAGGAGCTTGTATTCCCTCCAAATAATATCCTGTTTGCTAAAACATAGTACACATCTCTCTATTATAATAAAAAAATCTTGGGAAGAGAGACAAGATGTGATTTTGTCAGAGAGATACTTTCACGTCCCGCAAGACGAAACTTTGTGCCAAGAGATTTAACCACGCCCGGGGCCGGAAATAAAAGACAAAGAGTAGATGATAAAGTAGAATGTCGTAAATAATTCAAAAATGTTGGCACGATACACATGCAGAGCAGGTTAGAGATAATGGAAGTACGAAAATTTGAAAGTCTCAAAAAAATGATAGTAAAGATCACATTAGCGCAAACAAACGGAAATTATTACACGGTGAAATAACAGAACAGCGAAAAGAGATCGAATATATTGTTAGGATTTAAACTTTAAGTCAGAGATTTGCAGATCGTCTAATTTGTGTTGCCATCAGGGAAAAGTAGCGTTTCTTCCCAATGAAGAGATGTATCCGAGAGAATAAAAGATTTGCTATTTGGTGATAGTGAAAGTCTGCGAGAGAAAATTTCAAGCCCCACAAGACAAGACTTTATGAAAATTTGGAAAAGTCCTGCCCACATCTAAAACATTTACAACCACGCACACGGTTCAATCATTATTCATTTGTGTGAATGCTATTGTCAGACACAGTTCGTGTAGAGAGAAAGAAACGATATTCACTCACGGGCAGTTATACATTGTGTTGTCACGATGTAATTCCAAACAGAGAATCAAAATTCAATGTGATATTGACGAAAAGGTAAAAGCAAAAAGAGATTGAATATATGGATATAGGTGATATGACAGAAGTATGTAGATATTGTTTGGCTTTAAACTTTAAGTAAGAGACTTGTAGATCGTCTAATTCATGTTGCCATCAGGGAAAAAGTAGCGTTTCTTCCCAATGAAGAGGTGTATCCGCGAGAATTAAAAGATTTGTTGTTTGGTGAAAGTGAAATCCACAAAAACGAGCGGCAGAGATGCGAAGTTGCTGGCATGTAGTGCAGGCAGATGGGTTGGCGAGCAAAGCGAGCAGGGGGCTTAGCCTCCTAGTTTGTTAAAAAATAATTTGTATAATAATGATATAAGACATTCAATGAGTTAGTAACTATGTTATTTGGGGAAAAAATACATTCAATCATGGCTTCCTAATATAACAATTTAACACCATATTTTAAAATGCATGCTTTAATTAGTTAAACAATTTTTTCACAAACCTGTTGTTTTGGGGAAATTTTTGTCTGGACCAGCAAGAGTCTTGCATCCTGCAGGGCTAAGCATGCGACTGAGTTGGCAGTCATTATGGAACAGGGAAAGCCAGTTTTGACACGGGAAGCTCCAGGTCTTATCTCTAGCGGTGTTGGTGACTGATACTTCTTCCACATACCATGCCTGCTGCTTCTCAAGTCCATCATGCTTTTAAGAAAAAGAAATACCAATACCTAAACATTTTTTGCAGTCTTGAAACCTTTATTCCCTTTATTGCCATTGGTTTGCAGAAGGCCACTTTAATTCTCCAGTGGTTTCTGGTCAATTACATACAGCAGACCCACTCTGTTGAGCTAGAATATCACAGGACATAGAAGGATTGCCATTTGGTTCCAGCACACTTTGAGGACTGATTCAAACAACTTGTACTACAATATAATAAGTTTTTGCACTTTTTACTGTTTCATTTTGTTTCTAACACTGCAATTATTCTTCAAAATTAGAAATACCTTTGGCCAAACAATGTTCAGGCCATATTTACAGAACAGGCATTTTACATTTGTAAATTTATGGAAAGTGGATCACTGGATCGCTTGAGGACTAGTAAACTGAGTTTAAAGGAAGACAATAAAACAAGAACCTCTGCAAGTTCAACATGGATAAAGTGTTACATCTTTTGGAACAGTGTATTTTACCATAATAAGATTTTAAAAAATTAATTAACATTAAACACTCATCTACAGCAGTGGTTCCCAACCTTGTCTATTCCCTGTAACCTACAAAATGTTTAATTTATATTTGAACCACCTATAAATGTAATATCACATTTGAAGTTATGGGTGCGGGCATGCTGCTAAGCAATGAAACACAGATGACAAGCTTTGTCCCTGAATAACACCTGCACTGCAATTCAAAAACAGATGTGCCGCGCAGTTAAAATGGCTGTGCTGTTGCCAGGAACGCTAGCAGGGGAGATAGGCTGAGTGTAAGCAGCAGGTGTTGCATCTAATTCAGAACCCCTTGTCCCCTCTCCCCCCCTCAGCAAAAATGTCAATCAAACCTCGAAATCAGTGATGTGTCAAGAACAGGGCTTGCAAAGAAATCAATACTGGACCTTCTCTGTGGAACATTGTAAGGTCCAAATTCCGCCCTCTTAAAAAATGTCGTTCACTTTTATGAATGCTGCACCCACACAAGTGACACAAGTGACAATTGTGCATGCAGTGCTTGATTCTTTTCATATCATAGGTCAAGCTCATTGGACTTGATATTACAATTCCAATACTCTGCACTTTCTTAATGTCTTCAATGGATATAAGGAAATCGCTTTATTGGGGTCACCCTGCTTGATCAGTTTTTCATTGATTATCCCACAACACTTCCACAGGGCATTTCAGGTGGGCTCGCCTCTGCTTTTACTCCTTGCTTGTCATTTTGCAGCCCAGTTGGGAGCATTTCTCTTAAGCCAAATCCAGTTGCTACTTCATTTGGCAAATTCTAAAAGCAACTTGATGACCTGTTGGAAGGCCTGCTCTCATACCCTCATCCCCTTCAGAAGCTTGATTATTGATATGGCTACAAACCCTCTACACCCTACCTCTACCAGAAGCACCTGGGTACACTGGCTGTGTTGTTCTGCCTCAGCTGTTATGTCTGTAAACCTAAGAATTTTACACTCACATGTCTCATCAACTGTTGCCTCCCATGGTACCGATAACTCCACGATGAACAAGGTTTACCACAAGACTAGATGTAATAATTTCTGCCGGAAAATTTAGCTTCTGATTTAGATCAACCTGCATTTTCCAGTCCTGGGCATTCCCCAGGACGGTCAGGTCCTTTCTAGTAGACGGTTTCACTGGAGGTTGTCGTGCTGTTATATATGGATTGGTGTTTGTGAATACAGTGATCGGGGGAGGACAGGCATTGGTGGTAGATCTCCTTTCTTCCAGAGTAATCGTCAGTTGTTGCAGAACCTGGTTATGCCTCCAGGTGTAGCGACTTTGGGACAGACTGGTTTTATAGTTGGTGAGGATGTGCTTTAACATTGCTGGGATTTAGCAGAAAGAGAACATGATGGATCTTCTCGAACCCATTGATGTAGGTTCATGGATGTGGGAAGAACATCATAGGTGGTTCTGGTAATGAAGCTTACAATGCTCCAGATTTTCCCAGTTAGTCCACTGGCCCAGTTTAGACTGTAAAACTGCCCTTGCATGTCTCTCTGCCTCATCTTGCTGCCGAACCTCAGCAACCACCATCTGTCTTCTCTGGGTAGATGTTGCATTACACCGTGTAGGTTGAGTTTTCCCTAATCCAAACCCAAAGCCACCACTTCCTTATTGCATGTGTCCCACAATGTCTCTGAATCTAACAGCACATACTGCTGGCTGTACAGCGTCAGACGGAGTCCACTTCCTCTCTGTTGTCTGTCTACACTGCAAAAAATGAAATCTTAACAAGCCAGACAATGTTGAAAAGAAATAATAGATCTTGTTTTTTTATTTTAAGAATAACTGACTTGGGTAGATTTGTATGTGTAAGATATATAATCTCATTTTTAGAAAATTTAACAAGTTAACAAGTTAAACTTTCTCACTATATTGGCAGATAATTTTGCTTGATTCTAATACCTTTTCTTGTTTTTTATTTATTTTTTCTCATTTTTTCACACTGATTTTTTGCAGTGTAGGAGCAGCTGCTCGTATTGTAGTATCTTGGGACTCTGTCAGAGTCAGGTCCAGCCTTACTATGGTGCATTTGTACTCCTCTGTGAGGCTTGAGACAGGCAGCTCCAGCACACCATATCCATATAAGTCAAAGCTGCTAAGGCACTGCGGAAGACCTAGCCACTTCTTGATAAATGAACTGACTGTCCTCTCCAGCTTCTTGATTTTGGAGATGGGGACCTCATAGACTGTTAGAGGCCACATCAGATGGAGGGGGCAATCCGAACTGCAGACACCACGGTTTCAACTTACCAGGAAGCGAAGTCTGGGTCTATAATAGCAAGGCCTTTGATGGTTTCATCCCTTAGTTGGTCACTCTGGTCTGAGTCTTTGAGACTTTCATTGTACCACCAACCTAGGCTCTTGACTGGCATCTCCGACACCATCGGAAATTAGTGTTTCATTGATGTGAAATCTCTGGTCCATACGTTTTCCTCCGACAATGGATATGCTCCTGGATTTGCTGGGTTTCAACTTCTTCTTTGCCCGTGTTATACTGGCATGCAGCTTTTCCAGCAAAATATTGGTACATGGGATGGTTGACGTCTGGGTGGTGATGCCATCTATGTAGGCTCAAATGGGAGGTAATCACTGTCCAGGCTGTGCCCTCCTCCTACAACCCATTTCAAGGCTCAGATGACTACTTCCATTGTAATAGTGAAAGCTAATGGGAAGATGGTGCACCCTGCCATTATTCCCATTTGCAGTCATTGCCCAGGAGAACAGGAGCACTAACTAATAAATGACAGCACACTGCAAGACATTGGTTGCACATAGGACTGCACACTTCACTCAATTTTGGCAAATTGTGATGCAGCTTTCCTCTTTATCGCACCCCTGAAATGCATCCCAGGTTGGAAACCCCTGATCTACAGGTTTGAGTGAGTGCACATTAATATTTTCAACAAGGAATACAACAAAAATAACTAGAACCTCATTTAGTAACTCTACAGTGATGCATTCTAGAGAGATCTTCAACCCAACAACTTACTGGTAAAAAACATAATGTTGAAAAAATCATCAAAAAAATCACATTTCAATAGCTGTAGCAAAAATATAAATTCATTAAATAATTTTATGATAACATGATGGGTATAGCTACAAAAGGTGGATTACATAAATAGTACCTCCAAAATGATGTTTTTGATGTCTCCAATTTCAGGTCCATAAAGTCTGAATGTGTGATTAGAACCTCTGCTGAACTGAAAACTACTAAGTTCTCCTGATTTGGTGGAACCTGAACCTTTAAAAAGGCGCTGTTTGTTGAACTTTCCTTTTGAGCCTTTCATCTGAAGAAACACCTAAAAATGGAAATTCAATACAAATGGAATCTAAATTATTGGTTTGACACACCACACCTTAGACCACGGTGTTATAGCGTCACACCATAAAGATATCTTTTCATGTAAATATTGTAAGTGAGACATGGAATGGACGGGCATACTGACCAGGAGAGGGGAAGGTTCCATCCCGTGTCTCACTTACAATATTCATCCACCCCTCTGTCTTCTGATTTCACTTTATTTTTTATAGAGTCAAAGGTGCCAAAATATACCCCTTTTAGTAACCCTGGGCAAAAGTTAAGAAACATTGCTGTAAGTGACCCTAGAACATCACAGGGCATAATTACGCACACACTCATACTCTTTCATGTGTAATTAGTAGCTTATGATAAAAAATACAGCTTTTGTTGTGGGTGAGCTTTAAGCCTGCTATAAATATGCAGCAAATGGCCCCTGGAAAATCTCTGGATTAGAGTAATGCGTTAGAACTGGCTGAAATGCAAAATGATTAACTAAATACAGTAAATCAAGGGAAATTTTATCAATATGTAACCTTTGTTATTAAATCAAATAAATGGCCATTATAATTGACTACTTTAAAACAAATTATAACTGCATAAGAGAAACATGAACAGAAACAGGAATAATCAACACACCTTTGTTATGCCAAAAAGATTAAAATAGAAAACAAAAAACATCCTATTTTTTCAAGATATATACTGTATATATACAGTGGTGTGAAAAACTATTTGCCCCCTTCCTGATTTCTTATTCTTTTGCATGTTTGTCACACAAAATGTTTCTGATCATCAAACACATTTAACCATTAGTCAAATATAACACAAGTAAACACAAAATGCAGTTTGTAAATGGTGGTTTTTATTATTTAGGGAGAAAAAAAAATCCAAACCTACATGGCCCTGTGTGAAAAAGTAATTGCCCCCTGAACCTAATAACTGGTTGGGCCACCCTTAGCAGCAATAACTGCAATCAAGCGTTTGCGATAACTTGCAATGAGTCTTTTACAGCGCTCTGGAGGAATTTTGGCCCACTCATCTTTGCAAAATTGTTGTAATTCAGCTTTATTTGAGGGTTTTCTAGCATGAACCGCCTTTTTAAGGTCATGCCATAGCATCTCAATTGGATTCAGGTCAGGACTTTGACTAGGCCACTCCAAAGTCTTCATTTTGGTTTTTTTCAGCCATTCAGAGGTGGATTTGCTGGTGTGTTTTGGGTCATTGTCCTGTTGCAGCACCCAAGATCGCTTCAGCTTGAGTTGACGAACAGATGGCCGGACATTCTCCTTCAGGATTTTTTGGTAGACAGTAGAATTCATGGTTCCATCTATCACAGCAAGCTTTCCAGGTCCTGAAGCAGCAAAAACAACCCCAGACCATCACACTATCACCACCATATTTTACTGTTGGTATGATGTTCTTTTTCTGAAATGCTGTGTTCCTTTTACGCCAGATGTAACGGGACATTTGCCTTCCAAAAAGTTCAACTTTTGACTCATCAGTCCACAAGGTATTTCCCCAAAAGTCTTGGCAATCATTGAGATGTTTCTTAGCAAAATTGAGACGAGCCCTAATTTTCTTTTTGCTTAACAGTGGTATGCGTCTTGGAAATCTGCCATGCAGGCCGTTTTTGCCCAGTCTCTTTCTTATGGTGGAGTCGTGAACACTGACCTTAATTGAGGCAAGTGAGGCCTGCAGTTCTTTAGACGTTGTCCTGGGGTCTTTTGTGACCTCTCGGATGAGTCGTCTCTGCGCTCTTGGGGTAATTTTGGTCGGCCGGCCACTCCTGGGAAGGTTCACCACTGTTCCATGTTTTTGCCATTTGTGGATAATGGCTCTCACTGTGGTTCGCTGGAGTCCCAAAGCTTTAGAAATGGCTTTATAACCTTAACCAGACTGATAGATCTCAATTACTTCTGTTCTCATTTGTTCCTGAATTTCTTTGGATCTTGGCATGATGTCTAGCTTTTGAGGTGCTTTTGGTCTACTTCTCTGTGTCAGGCAGCTCCTATTTAAGTGATTTCTTGATTGAAACAGGTGTGGCAGTAATCAGGCCTGGGGGTGGCTACGGAAATTGAACTCGGGTGTGATACACCACAGTTAGGTTATTTTTTTAACAAGGGGGCAATTACTTTTTCACACAGGGCCATGTAGGTTTGGATTTTTTTTCTCCCTAAATAATAAACACCATCATTTAAAAACTGCATTTTGTGTTTACTTGTGTTATATTTGACTAATGGTTAAATGTGTTTGATGATCAGAAACATTTTGTGTGACAAACATGCAAAAGAATAAGAAATCAGGAAGGGGGCAAATAGTTTTTCACACCACTGTACAGTATATAATAAAACACATATTCAAATAATATCTGTCAAAAAATAGTGCTGCTGTTGCTGTGCATGAAAAGTATAAAGACAATATGTCTTAAAACTTTAAGAACGTATTCACATGAGTTTTAAGCCATTTAAATTCATATCCCAGTATGTGAACAACTGACAGTTTTGAATGTAAGCTTCCATTCATATTTTTAAAGCTCAGGATTTTTTAAGAGTGGGCAGCTTAGTTCACATGTACACCTTACTAGATTGCCTTTGAATTTATTATCAGCTCATTTTCTCTCTAATACTATATACAGTAGTGTAAATAAAACAAAACCACTTTCTTATACAGTGAAAATTCCAGCCTCTCACCTTTGCATCAGTGCCTGCATTTTTTCGGTCTCCTGTTTTTACTGTGACATTATACAAGACTTTATTCTCGACTGATGATCTTGCCTGCAGACTGCTAGCTCTTGAGCTCAGAGATCTCTGGATGGGTGCACTTTTTGGTCTCTTGATCTACAAAAAAGAAAAATAAATAAGGCGGAGTGGTGGCCCTGAGGCTAGGGATCTGCACTGGCAATCGGAAGGTTGCCTGTTCAAATCCCGTAAATGCCAATAGAGACTCTGCTCTGTTGGGCCCTTGAGCAAGGCCCTTAATCTGCAATTGCTGAGTGCTTTGAGTAGTGAGAAAAGCACTATATAAATGCAAAGAATTATTATTATTAAGATTTTATCGCCTACACATTTTAAATGAACAACAGGGTCATGTGCTGCCTTCAAGATGCCCGGAAAGAGAATCAGGCACACATGATTTAGATAGGGCCTATCGTTGGCTCTCCAAGGTCCTGGAAGAATTTATTTCACAATCCTCCCTGGCCACCACTCTGCCTCTTCTGCATTAAGTGCCCTGACAGTTGCACTTTCTGGGCACCATACATGACAGAACACAATCTAGCAGACATGCCATTTCCAATACACTGGCAGAAATGATTTGCTTTGTCCCTGCCAGTGCAGGTCTTTCTCTCTCACACATATTCTTTATTGTGGATGATTCCTCTTCTATGAGCCAATATTATGGTATCCACACCTTTTGCAAATCCTTGCCAGCCTCACATCTTCATACTGACAAATATTCACAAAGATGTGACATTGTACAGCTTAATTCACTATCAGCTTGCAAAAATCACAAACCTTTTTCTCTCCTTTTTGTATGAAAACATAAGATTAAAATTTTTTCCCAGCCATCACTACAAGCTACATGGGGTAAGTAAAACATAAAAACAATATCATTTTTGAGTAGTATATTCCTTTAAATCCATGAATAATATAAAATTAATAAAAATGTACAAAACTAAAAACAAAAATGCTATTTATATTTTTGAAATGTATTTCAGTGTACCAAGTTTTGGAAATGTTGCTCTTCAGCTCATCTACTATCATTAGATGTGTGGTTTTCCTAATACAGAAACAGACATCTATTATCAGGTCTTATCAGGCACTCAGTGACTAACTACTGTACTCAAAGCTCTGGATTTGGAAGGACAGATAAACGAGAAAAACAAAGTACACGTTTTGAGCATGTTACATAGACACACAGGCTTACAATATATGGCATCCTAATGTAGAAGAAGAATGTTCTCCTCAGCACCATGTATTTTGTGTGTTTAGTAAATTAGAACTTTTATAATAACTATTTTGTAACTTGCCAGTGAGAGACGCTTTGGCTTATGAACTAACAAAAATATGTTATTCCAGGGTTCAGGAGAAATAGTGTCCACATGAATAAAATCTAAGCTGTTTCTTGTTTTCCCTTTCTCAGAGTGAATGTTTCAGGGACAAGGTCACAAGGCTGTAGAAAGTACATGTAGTTTATGAAAAGGCGTCTCTCCTGTTCTTAGCTTCCAAAACACAGATAATGCTTAGCTCAACAGACATATTGTTTAACTTTACTGTTTTGATAAGGATGTTCTTTCTGTCTTATTAATCATGAGATGCTGAAGTATAAAAAACTCCTCCTGGCTTTTGATCAGGGTTCAATTGAGCTTTGCGGCAATAAGTTATACTCTTTTGAATCTCTACTTACTGTGACTCCGAATGAAAAATAAAGAGAATTGAGAAAAAATATTATCTTCCTGCTTTTCAGTGTGCCTTTTCCGTCCACACTAAGCACTAAGTTTGATTGTATGTATGACAGTAAAACTAAGCGTTGTTATAAGAGGGATTCTAAAGTCTTCTGTAAATGTCAAATAGTGGACATTAGGAACCTAAACGTTATTACAAAAAACACAAACAAGTCAGAATGTGATTACTTGTTGAGGATCCTCAAAAACAGATAAAGAGGCCTTACACTCAGCTAGAAAGCCAGAGCTTCTTACCGATGAATGAGAGCGAGATGCTGCCTGAAAACCATACTTGCGGGAATAGAAGTCAAAGAGATGAGGGTCACTGAGGGAGTTGTACTGTGGGAATGTCATTTGTCCAATCTTATTCCGCTTCCCACTCAGGTTGGCACTCATGGTTCGAGCTGTCAGTAAAAACAAAACACATACACTCAAATCCAGTACAGCTGGACTTCATAGCATTTGATGTTAAATGAATAAAACCGAGAATAGGGGTGTATGTGGAACTTTCATTTCCTTTTTGTTTGTATTTCATTTGCTATTCTTCTGATGAAAAATAGTTAAACTGAGTAGGTTTTCCTCAATTCTATGTATTTCCAAGTATTCTTTGTTACTAAGGAAATGTAAGGCGTAGAATCTTGAAGCATTTGACAAGTGTATAAGTCAGACTCTTAACCGCCACTGACAAATCACATTTCTCAATGAGAAAGAAATGGTTCATGTGTTTCTTCACTATAAGTAAAAGAAAACGCTTTTACACAAGCAATGAAGATTAGATCTACTTTGTGAGAAAATGAAATCACTGCTTATCATTCAGGACACATGTTCATATCCTAAAAGCACTTAACTGTATGAGCAGCCAGTGGGCAGTTTGATTTTATTTGCAGGCTTACTAGTACAAATAAGCCTGCTCTCCCTGGTTGGGCCACTTCAACTTTCTAATGTAGTATGGTTTTTCAGTCAAAAAGCTATACATCTCATTGTTTTTGGGTTTTTTTTTTGTTTTCAATTTTGACTTTTTGTGTCAGTCAGTCAGTCATTTTCCAACCCGCTATATCCTAACACAGGGTCACGGGGGTCTGCTGGAGCCAAATCCAGCCGGCACAGGGCGCAAGGCAGGAAACAAACCCCCGGGCAGGGTGCCAGCCCACCACGGGGCTCATATATGCATCATTTCTTTATTGAAATGCACGTGAAAAATGCAGCAAGGCAAACTTAACGTAAGGATCACTGAACCTTTTACATTAAAAAGCACACAACAGTTTTAAAATTTTATCAAAATATACTTTAACACCAGAGCATTCATTTATGTAGGAGGAGCAGGGTGATGAAATAAAAAGAAGTCAACATTGCTAACCTGCAAAGGGTGCTCTCCTGCTTACGACTGACTCCACTGACCTACTGTTCAGAGTTACTCGATATCGGCGTAAAGAATTTGTCCAAGCTTCTGTTTTGACACGTGGATCATTCCAAGTTGGTTTACCCCGAGGAGGAGAGACATCTCTGAATTGAAAACCTAGAAAGAGCAACAACAAAGCAAAATAGCCTAAAAATGTTAGCTGAACATTTTACTTTTATTTTCCATTTATATATATATCCATGAGCTTATTTTCCAATTTGACAATTACTAGCAAAGGCACCCAAAAATTTTCCAAAAATATTCACTCATTAAAAATTGTTACATTTTGTGATTGTCATATGGATTATGAAACTTTTAAGCTATAGATGACTTAATAACAAGATGAGAGCATGGTGACACAGTGATTAGCACTACTGCCAGATAATTTGAATATGGTCGTTGATGGACACTAAAGAAAAGTGTCTCTGTGATCAGTGCTTCAGAAGAATTGCTCCAGAGTCTGGGGTTATTTTCTTTTCTCCAGGAACGTTCTAAAGATGTGCAGGAGTCAGACAGGAGTCAAATACTTGACAGGCAGACATGCTCTTACCCTTGTCCTTCTCAACCCAGTGTGGTACAAAGCAGAACTTCACCAAAGACAGTGAGGGTTACAACAGGTGGAGCAGAGTGCTGAATGATGGCTGACTATATTTGGTTATCGTTTGGTTTAACAATGAGTATTCTCTATTGTTTTCACTCCATTTTGGCACTGCATTTCACTCCATTTTTGGTTGTCCGGAGCCTAGTGAGTGTATACATACATTTAAATTTAGTGTAGCAATTGCTGTATCTGGAAGCATCAATATAGTAGCCTAAAGTTCAGATTTGAAAGCTGTTGCAGTTTTACAGGAATGGAAGAGGTCTAGTCTATGTACACCCACAACCATGAGAAAGGGAAGTTACAGTGACAACTAGGTCACAAAAAAGCTTTGGTAAACATAAGGTTTACTTTTTTCATTATTTTGTAGTTCTTGATTTTAGAATGCTTTTGTCAGTTGTGAAGTAGTGTGGATTGGTGCATATAATCTCTTTACTGAAAGAATACATGAGCTGAGAAACAATATAATCTTCCCACAGCGAAAAGGTAATCTATGCAAAAACAGAATCTGTCTTCAAGATCAAGGTTCTATGCATTAATACACCAGTCTGGACATAAGATGGTATTGTGAGTGTGTTTATCAGAGATTAGTTAACAATAGGTGCTCTGCTTCAAAAGCACACTTAACTGCAAGTCATTGTATTAATTGAGGTGGCAGATTCAGCCTGGCTAATAAAAAAATGAAAAGCAGCAATTATTTTGCCCCCTAGCTATGACGCCAGTTATAGTAATTAGTTTTCTTACTGATTCATCAATGAGCTACAAGCCACAGGGAATTAAGAACTCTTGATATCAGAAATGTTGCGGCAGTGAGACTGCCAGAACAGGGTAACATGTGACATGAGCAAAGCACCCTGGGCATAAATCACAAGACTGCTACACCTTGGAGACATCTTACAAATGGACTCAGAAATGAAAATTATCATGTGATGTTTTGTTAGTAGACAATGTCTGTTGAACTTGAACACAATAAGTAAGTAAAATGTCAATACCATGAATCCAGTTTTAAAGAATCTATTACGGAGATGAACAAAGCCAGCTCAGAAAAAAACAACTTTGAAAGAGAAGAGATAAAAGAATAAAGGTATTCCTCTCATCATCCATCAGAACTTCTGGAACACCAGTCCGCCCTCTGCATCTGCATCAAGGACTAATGAAGAACATGGGATGGTCAGATCGCCTTGTCCAGTGCCGGGGTGACGTCCACCAAAGTAATAATTGCCCCTTATAATTTACCGTAACTTACATATCAAATTATTCATACAATAATGGAAATGCATTCTTTCATCACAAATAAAAGTATAAATATTTTGTTTATGCCTCAATATTTTGCACAATGGACTCATATTATTTGCATCCCAAAAAAGATATTTTCTGCCTTTCTATTATCATTGAAGGTATGTTTTAAAAGCATCAACACCAATACGGGTCGCAGCAAGTAAATGGCAGCAGGAAATATGCCAGATAATGTTTAATTTTTCCAACACAACATAATACGCTCTAAAATTGAAAAATCACCTACAACCAATGTTATCAAATTCAAAATTTAAAAACCGCATAAAAGGTCTACCCCTAAATGTTATATTATACTTGCATTTTAAAGAAACTTTACACTCTACAAATATGCCTTAAAATTGAAAGATATTTATAGATATTACATTTACACTTATGCTCTTCTGGTAGATTTTGTGAGAAATTCTTTTAAGTTTTGGTACTCACTAGTAACTTCTTTCCTATTCATCTTGAGTAAAACTGTGAATATTCTGTGCAGTCTAATTTTGTATTTGTTCTAGCTACTGCAGATGCAATGTCATGCCAAAGCCTGTTACATCTACACAAATAACTCTGATCTGAGTTGACAGATGAGAGAAGAAGAGAAAATGTGTGGAATTTACTCTCTGGGTAGTTTTGTACTTACAGTTGAGTGTAAGCAAACTAAGGCTCAGCCACCAAAGGAAACTGTGTATTTAAAAATGGCTCTGCATCTGAAACAGGGTGGTGATGCATCAGGAACTCCCATCATCATCATCCATTCTTATACACACAATAAAATACGGATACTTAACAATGTAGTTAAAAATGGCAATGTCCAGTTGAAGAAGGTAAAATAAAGTAAGGAAATAAAGTAACTTAAAAGGTATATAAAAACCTCTCACTTATCATGGTGCATAATAAAAAATCAACTTGAAATAAAGCAATGTGTTTTATAAAGTATCTATTGGCTGTGTTTGTTTAAATGTCAAAGAAATATAAGCATAATGAATATAAGTAGATATCTATCTATCTATCTATCTATCTACTAGGGGGTTACCCCCTGCTCGCTTCGTTCACCAACCCCCCCTGACCTGCGCTACAATCGCTCCTCTAAAACCCCCTCTTAAACGGTGATACAATGAGATACAAATACAGTTTTTTTTAACCTCCTGTTTACTCGATCAGCTGCTGGCTTGCTGCTGCTTCTGTGCCACGTGATCTGCAACTTGCACAGCGCTTCAACAATTTAAAAGCCTATATAGCAGCTGTCCTACTCTGTCTTTTATTTCCGGCCCCAGATGTGGTTAAATCTCTTGGCACAAAGTCTCGTCTCGTGGGACGTGAGTTCTTGATATTTTTTAGTTTATAATTTAAAAATAGAAAAAGAATCTGAAAATCTAATAACATCACATTAATGTTCAATAAATTCTGAAAATAATGATACTAAACATATATATGTAGGTTTTAAAATAAGCCCAATTTAAAGCGTGACAAAAAACATGACATAAAATACTACTATACTACATATTATATATAAAATATATATATAGTAGGAAGCACACAGGATGGGTGGGCGTCCCAGCCAGGAGTCAGGAAGGTCCTTACCCAGACGGGAGACCTAGAGGGTACATAAAGGCACCCCAGTTGGATTTAACACCTTCCATCGCCATGAAAGAAGAGGACATGGGAGGAATTTCCCTGGGGAACGTTCATTTCCCCCAGGCGCTAGATGGCAACAGCCCTTTGCATCAGTGCCCATTCAGGAATCAGCAGGTAATGCCAGGAGTTGTAGTTTGGCAGCACAGCCCTGCTGGAGTCTGGGGGTGCCGCAAGGGGGCGCTGCAGGGAGATGCACTCCCCAAAATATAGTACTGTACTTTTGTATGACCTGGAAATACTTCATTGGGCAGTAAGTACTCCCGGGTCTTTAATAAAAGGAACCGCACTCCCTTATCCTTGGAGCTGGGAGGAAGTGCAGCAACACTTGACTGGAGGAGGGTAGTGTGATGGTGAGAAGAAAAATATTGTGGAGAGAAAAACCTGTGTTTGTATTGTGCAACAGTGAAGGTATTGTGGTAAATAAACCCATACTTAATTTGAACCTGGGACTCTTTGTGTGTTTGTGGTCTTGGGCCTGCTGATGGCCAGGTTGCCTATATATATATATATATATATATATATATATATATATATATATATATATATATATATATATATATATATTCACGGCATTCGTAGTCTGAATCACAATCTGATTGTATGGGTGGTTACCTACCAGGTAACGCTTGTGGTTGGTCAGCAAGTCAGCTAACATCCATATATATATATATATATATATATATATATATATATATATACTGTATATATATATATATATAGTGACAGAAACTAAAGTCCTTTACAATTAACCATGACACTCACTGGACTTTTTTGTTTGGGATTTCCATAGTATTAAAAGTGAAAGTATACCAAAGATGTTTACATATGACACTAAGTTATACCGATCAGCAGATATTCAAGAGACAAATATTCTAAAAATGGACCAGGAAAAGACGCAAACTTGGGAAAAAAATGTGACAAATGAAGGTTTACAAATGCTGTAGGAAAGGAAAAGCCTACAAAGGATCTTTATAAAAGAAAAACTTGGCAACCCTATTCATCTTACCATACTCCACAAATGGGCAATGTACAGAACTGACATAAAATGTTAAGATTATATACTGTTGAGCACTTCATTAAATAAATGTTGAAAGAGGTCCTGCTTAAGTTACAGTATATACTGTAACACACTTGTGCAATGTGTGCAATTGTGGAACTTATATTGCAAGAAGGACATAACAGCATAAGAGAAGGTTCAGAGAAATGGGACAAGAGTAATTCCAGAGAGAGAGAAAGAGAGAGTGAGAGAGCGCGAGAGACAGGTTGGGTGCATGCACTGATACAGCACATTGCTGCACCCACTACATGACAAAACACCTCAGGATCCCAAATTAGAGTAATTCCAGGCTTGCAAAATATTTGTTATGGGTAAAAATATACAAAGTTAAATTGCTTCCTTCTAAGAAAATACAATATAGATTAAGCACAAACCTGGCCAAAAAGGTTAAAAGATTTCAAGCAATCTTTATGCCAACTATTGCACCAAATAAATTATTCAAAGAGAAAGCATAAGCATACATTGAACCTGCTTAAGGAAATTTTCTCACAATTGTTACTGTAGATACATGGAACAAGTTAAAAGCAGTGTTGTTAAAAATATCAATACAGTATTACTTTGGGCACATTGGCTCAATAAGAGCTAATCAATTGACCCAAGTTCTTCCCACAGCTTATTCATACATTCTTATTTTTGACTCTGTTTCTTGATATCTTTAACTCAGCACATAGGTGCTATCATCATTTTCAGTTTGTTCCTGATTTCTGTCAGTTGCGATTAACACAGTCAATAAGGCATACTGTGTTTAATGTATACTTTCACGATTTGCACCATCATTGTTTGGACTATACTTGATAAATTCAAATAAATCTCTTGAGCCTCAAGTAGGCTGTAACATGAGGTAAGTCTGGTCTTAAAACAATAAATGATATAGAAAACTTTGAAACCCCAAGATAGCACTATACATTTTACTGGTGTTTTTTTTTTTTAAAAGCATTTGATTCTATGCACTGTCATTGTTTTGTTAAAAATTAAGAGGTTTTATTGAATATCAGAGAAAAAGACTACTTTGAAAGAGCTACAGACTACTCTGAAAGAGCTGTTACCTTTGCTTTCTGTTTAGGTGTAGCTGAAGGATTTATTCTAGCTTGATTGCTGTTATGGCTAGTCATGGAGGGTTATGTAATGAAGACTAATGCTTACAATTTAACTGATTGTCAGACTGACTGGCAGAAACAAGCATTGAGTGACCTCAACATCAAAAGGAGTTCTGCTCTAACAACTTGACCTTGTCACACACTTGTGCATGAGAGGTAGCTAAAGGGCTTGAAAGAGGGTAACTCCATGCCAGACCAGGGAGTAGCAGTGTGCACTAACCCTTTCTCTCTTTCTTCTGCAGAAAAACCAAGGGAAATTCTACCTGGGCCCGATAAAATCACTTCCGGTTCCAGGCCCAATGATGTCACTTCCATTACCTGGTTTTAAAAACACCACTTTGCTAGCCACAAATCGGTTCTGTTTTGGACTCAACTCTGTAAAGAGATATTGTTGACTTTTGTTTTTTTTTTTTTCGAGTATATTGGGTGGCTACCCCAAACCTTTTTCTGGGTTCCTCATTTTATGTGATAATCTCTTCATGACTATCTAATGCTCACTGCAGGTGTTCAGTAAGAATGCAGTTTTCTTTCAATAACTTAGCACTTTAAATTGTGAATTCTTATTGTTCTTAGATAAGACCTATTTATGTTTATAACTGCTAGAAAACTTTCTTCATCACTAAGAGAAATCTGCACTTCAAGGTAACCAAGGTGAGCACTCGGCATCAATGAATAAAACATCAACTAAACTTCTGTTTTGTCTGACTATTGGCTGCTTTCAGCTCTAAGAATGCTGGATCAATAAGTGCAGAGAACTGACAGGACAAAACTGAGTTTTCAGTCTAATAGGCAAGAATTTCTAGTCTGGAAGTTATTTTTTTCAAAATTTGACAAAAAAACAGAGCCAAGACACAGCTCTTTGTTTTTACTTTCTCGTATAATAAGTATAGGAAAAATATTGTAATCGTCCAAAGATTCAATGTCAAGATTTTGATTAATCTCAACGTTTTAGACCTCCCTGACTTTCTCATGTACAAAGTATAGGGAAAGTATTGGAATCCTCCAAAAATTCCATTTTGAGATTTTGATGAATCTTGACGTTTTGGAGCTCCGAGTCCAAAAATACTATTTTTGGAATTATGTCTGTGTGTCTGTCTCTGTGTTTGTGTGTGTATGTAAACACGATAACTTGGGTATGCTTTCACTTAGGCCAACCAAAGTATTAGATACAAAAAGTGGATTTCTGTCAACTTTTGGGCTATTTCCATTAACTGGAAGTGGTACTTTTATTCATGTAGCTGCAGAGTCTGATTATTCAACTTTACTTTTAGAATAATTGTTCAATATATTATTAATTTGATTTGATTTGTGGTTGATGATTCTTTAATGTATATAATATAAAAATATAATCATTTTGCAGTTTACTCCTCAATTATTATTCTCCACATCTGATTATACAAGAAAGTCTAGGGGACACAACTCCCGATATTTTTTTTAATAAACACAAAGTGGCTTGGTAAGATATTGTCCAAATCAAAGTGGCTTCCCCTGTCCACACACTTGTTTTTATTATAGGAATTAAACTGGAAAAGAAGTCTCAAGTGCCATGAGGTGCCATGATATAAGATATGTCTCTCTTCTGGTCCACACATTTGAAGAATATCATCACTGAAGTTGGTGTTTCTTTGATGTTGTTAGTTACAATTCCTTACCTCAGAGTCTTATTCTCCTAGGCGTTGCAGGCCTCAATTTCTTCACTGTATGCAACAACACAGGTTCATCTGCATCAGCACCTGAGCTGTTAAATGGCTCTTCAGGTCCACACATTTGAAGAATATCATCACTGAAGTTGCTGTTTCTTTGATGTTGTTAGTTACAATTCCTTACCTCAGGGTCTTATTCTCCTAGGCGTTGCAGGCCTCAATTTCCTCACTGTATGCAACAACACAGGCTCATCTGTTTGAGCACCTGAGCTGTTAAATGGCTTTTTGCTTTCAGATACAAAATGCCTGAAAGTACTCACTTTGAAAAACAGGTCATTATTTGATCCATTCGGAGGTGTCTACTTCATGAATTAATGGCACAACCTGCGACTACATTTAAAACTGGGATTCTGCTCCATATGTAGTAAAATACTTTATTTGCAATGCAGTTATTTTAAGTGTTCTACTATTTAAATTGTGCTAATATATGTAGTTAAATATAACCCTAAAAATATAAAATAAGTAAAGACCAGAGTGGTAAACTGTACCAGTCTCTTATGAAATTGTCAGGTGTTCTAGATGTTTCAAAGATCAAGTAACATTCTCAGGACCACTTAATAATAATAATAATAATAATAATTCTTTCCATGTACTGTATATAGTGGAGAATCACTTCAACGACCACTAAGGTGTAGCATCCACCCTGATGATGCGACAACAGCCATTTTTGCGCTAGTACGCTCACCACACTTTAGTTGTTAGGTGGTGAAGTGGTGAGAGAGATAGCCAGTTAGAGACAAAGGGCGATTAGGGGGCCAGAATGACTAGACCTAGGTCAGCAATTAAGTCTGGACATTGGGATACACCCTACTCTTTGCAATTGATGCCTAGGGTACTTCTACGACCACAGAGAGTCAGGACCTCAGTTTTACATCTCATTTGAAGGACAGCGCCATTTTTACAGCACGGTGTCCTCATCACTGCACTGGGGCAGTGGAATCCACATTCAGACCCCAGGGTAAGTACACCCTACTGGCCTCACCAACATCTCTTCCAGTAATAGTCCAAGATTATTTCTAGAGGGTCTCCCATCCAAGTACTGGCTGGGCCCAAACATGCATAGCTTCAGGTGGTTAACCTGTTCTGAAGTGCATGTGGTATGACTTCTGGCATACTATTCAAGGTCATGGTGGGATACGAATTATCACAGCAGCACTGGGCACACAGCAGATAAATGTTATGGATTGGACGCCAGTCAACTGCCCGGCTTACCAAGGCCTGTTTGGAATCACCTGTATACCTTTGGAGATGTGGAGTACCCGAGTACAAGAAGGACTTTGTCTTGTGGTGCAGGGGCAACAAACCTGCAACTCAAAAACAGCAAGACAAAAGAGGTGGTGGTGGGCATCTGGTGTGCCAAGAAGCCTCTGAGACTTGTCACCATTCATGGGGAGGACATGGAAATGGTGCAGAGCTAAAAGTACCTGGGGATTCACATAAACAACAAACTGGACTGGTCTGAGAATACAGTGGCACTGTACAAGAAGGGCCAGAGCAGACTGCACTTGCTAAGGAGACTCAGGACTTTTGATGTGTGTAGCAAGCTGCTGGAAATGTTCTATCAGTCCATATTAGCCAGTGTGGTGTTCTACGCTGCAGTCTCCTGGAGAAGCAACATGAGCTCAAAAGAAGCACAGTGCCTGAAGAAACTTATTAGGAAAGTATCCGTCATCACAGAGTGAATCCTGGACACACTTGAAGCTGTTGTGGTACAAAGAATGATGGCAAAACTAGATGCCATCATAAAATTACATCCCATCCCCTCCAGGAGGTGCTCTCTTGGAGTACTTTTAGCCACAGGCTCAATTCCACCATGGTGTGCTAAGAAGTGCCTCTGGGGGTCTTTTCTGCCCACTGCTATCAGGCAATTCAATGCTTCCACTGGATGTACTCGTCAAGTTTTTATGTATTTACTTATCGATTGATTGGCTGTATTATCTGTCCTGTGAGTCTATATCCTTGTTTCTTATGTTTCTGCTGCTGTATGCATCTGAATTTCCCCATGGAACTAATAAAGTTTATCTAATCTCATCTAATCTAAAAAGGAAACCCATGCAGACTTGAGGAGTACATGAAAACTTCACACTGGTAAAAACTGAGCATGGGATATAAACTTGGGAACCTGGTTCCTACTGCAGGGAAAAAATCTATGAAAGCAATATAATTGTATTTCATGTTTTATTGTGTTTTGGTGTGTAAAAATTTAGGAACCAGTTGGAGCAGTTTATGGGGATGATTAAATTAAATTCATCTATCTGAGATACTAACTGAACACATGATGAAGACTACATAAAATCCTTATTGGTACTCTATGTGACATACAGTACAAACTTCCCATGTACAGAATTCTACTGTGTACGGAAAGTGATGGATCCACAAAGACAACAATTATTAATTTGTGACCCTGAATCACACCTGGCATGAGTGGGAACAGGCAGACACATAATGTTCAAGCTACAAACACATGATTACCCAACACCTGCAAAAAGTAGAACACTCTTACATTTCAGTGCTCCACTGTAATGTTTATATCAACTAAAAAGATAAGACACGGTATTTACTATTCATTTTTAAGATGAAACATTTCCAAGCTCCTAGGGAATTAATGATGTAACGTTTTCTGGTTTGTGGCCCTAAATGCATTATTCAATTTCAAACCTGAATGATAGTCACCATGGCAACACAATATCGCTCCAGGGGCTTTACTATCCACCCTTGAATATTATAGATTAACCACTGTATGCAGCAAGATGACAGACAAAAAGATGCAGCAGCATTTTTTAAGATAATTTGTTCCATTGTGTATTGTGTCTGTCTGGTGTTTGTTACTTTATGCTTCAGAAATCATGAAAAGGTAATAAAGAAGAAGAAACATTTCACCAAATGCACAAACTAAAATGCTTACATTTTTAGTGTGTCCACTCATAAATGAAAACTTGGGTTTCTAGGAGATCCTTGAACTTATCAAATCCTCTGTCCATCCATTGTCCAAAGCTGCCTAACCCACCTAATCCAGGGTTAAAGGGCTTTACTCAGGTTTGGTGTTTTTACTCTCCCAGTAAATTGGCAAGTAATTTACAGATTCTCTACACTGCCAAGTGTCATTTACTAATAAATCATACATTCAAGCAAGTAAAAAAAGAAGTATAATGAAGTCAGACTTACCAGTGGTAGGACGAATACGAGGTACAGTGTTTTTTGGGAAAGGGTCAACTGCTCTCATTGGCTCCCTACTACATGCAGCAGTCTGGGGATGAAGGACTCCAGTCATCGATGGAGATGAGTTGTAATACTGCATTTGAGTTGGCATTGTAAATTATCTAACCTGAAGAAGAAAATAACAATCAACCTGTGTTAGGGAATATGTACCATAACATTCTGAAACCTGATAAATACTCAGGGTCACAGTGATAGATTAAAAATACAAAAACTTTTTTCCTTAATATTGTATGTTAGCCAGCAGGTCAGAGAGAAACAAACCGTATCCAATCAAAATCAGAAAACAGGGAGGGAGTGCAACTCAAGTAAGGAATATCCAATTTGTTTTCCCCTTGGCCTAAAACTGGGGTCCTTAATCACAGTCCTGGAGGGCCGCAGTGGCTGCAGGTTTTTGTTCTAACCTGGTTGCTTAATTAGAAAGCAATTCTTGCCTATAATTTAATTTGTTTAAGCTTGTTAGTGCTTTAACTCTGCCATGTCAGGTCATTCTCATATCCTAGATTTTCTTCCCATTTCTAAGGATATCATCCAAATGATTTGTAGGCTAAAATTGAGGAGTAATTCTCAGTCCTTCACTTTTTTCTCTTCACTTTCCTTCCAAGCATTTAATTAAACCCAATAGTGCATGATAAATACACACAGAGGTGTAAATGGTAACAAACTAATTGAAGAAATGCTGGTTTCTTTTGTCATTGCATGTTATTGCCAATTAGGAGCAATTTAAAAACCAAGACTACAGCTGTTTAAGACTAAAATAAGCAATAAGGGTTCAAAATCTTAATGAGCGAGACAACTAAAAAGAAAGAGAAAGCTGGAGCAGAAGTTGCAGAACAACAGCATGAAGGAAGTGTGGGATGGATGAAGATCATCACTGGCTGCAGCTCAAAGCGGGGTGCCACCATTGAGAGAGATGTGGAGAGAGCAAACCAGATGAACAACTTTTTTAACAGGTTTGACCACCCTAACCCACTCTCACCTCAGAGTACTGCACCCTCCAACCATCCTTCTGCTGATACCAGCATAGGAGAGAGTTTCCCCCAACCCACAATTACAGCAGGTGAGCAGAGAGCTGAGGAGACTTTGTGCCAGCAAAGCAGTGGGTCCAGATGGAGTATCGCCACGACTGCTGAAGATCTATGCGTTGGAGGTGGGGAGTTCTCTACAGCGCATCTTCAACCTGAGCCTGGAACAGGGGAGAGTCCCGAGGCTTTGGAAAACATCTTGCATCACCCCCGTCCCAAAGATATCACGTCCTAGTGAGCTGAACAACTTACGGCCTGTCACTTTGACATTGCATGTGATGAAGACCATGGAGCAGCTGCTGCTTCACGACCTAAGGCCACAGGTCCACCACGCCCTCGACCCTCTGCAGTTCGCATACCAGGAGAAGGTGGGATCAGAGGATGCCATCATCTATATGCTACACCGATCCCTCTCCCACTTGGACAGAGGCAGTGGTGCTGTAAGAATTATGTTTCTAGACTTCTCTAGCGCTTTCAGCACGATCCAACCTATGCTCCTTAGGGACAAGCTGACAGAGATGGGAGTAGATTCATACCTGGTGGCATGGATCGTGGACTGTCTTATAGACAGACCTCAGTATGTGCGTCTCGGGAACTGCAGGTCTGACATTGTGGTCAGCAACACAGGAGCACCGCAGGGGACTGTACTTTCTCCGTTCCTGTTCAGCCTATATACATCGGACTTCCAATACAACTCGGAATCCTGCCATGTGCAAAAGTTCGCTGACGACACTGCTATGGTGGGCTGCATCAGGAATGGGCAGGAAGAGGAGTATAGGAACTTAATCAAGGACTTTGTCAAATGGTGTGACTCAAACCACCTACAACTGAACACCAGCAAAACCAAGGAGCTGGTGGTGGATTTTAGGAGGACCAGGCCCCTCATGGACCCCGTGATCATCAGAGGTGACTGTGTGCAGAGTGTGCAAACATATTAATACCTGTGAGTGTTGCTGGATGATAAATTGGACTGGACTGCCAATACTGATGCTCTGTGTAAGAAAGGACAGAGCCGACTATACTTCCTTAGAAGGCTGCCGTCCTTCAACATCTGCAATAAGATGCTGCAGATGTTCTATCAGATGGTTGTGGCGAGTGCCCTCTTCTACACAGTGGTGTGCTGGGGAAGCAGCATAAAGAAGAGGGACGCCTCATGCCTGGACAAACTGGTGAGGAAGGCAGGCTCTATTGTAGGCACGGAGCTGGACAGTTTGACATCTGTGGCATAGCAACGGGCACTGAGCAGGCTCCTGTCAATAATGGAGAATCCACTGCATCCACTGAACAGTATCATCTCCAGACAGATGAGCAGCTTCAGCGACAGACTGCTGTCACTTTCCTGCTCCACTGACAGACTGAGGAGATCGTTCCTCCCCCACACTATGTGACTCTTCAGTTCCACCCGGGGGGGTAAACGTTAACATTATACAAAGTTATTGACTGTCTGTATACCTGCATTGTTATCACTCTTTAATTTAATATTGTTTTTTTGTATCAGTATGCTGCTGCTAGAGTATGTGAATTTCCCCTTGGGATTAATAAAGTATCTATCTATCTATCTATCTATCTATCTATCTATCTATCTATCTATCTATCTATCTATCTATCTATCTATCTATCTATCTATCTATCTATCTATCTATCTATCTATCTATCTATCTATCTAAAGTGAAGCAGAAGTGTTACTTGAGCAATAAGTGCTTCTTATTAAGCAATTGGGTTGGAGCAAAAACCTGCAGCCACTGCGGCCCTCCAGGACCGTCATTGAGGATCCCTGGCCGAAAATATCATCAGTAGTGGTGCCCAAACACGGCCACCATTGCAAAACAATTTATTTGCATCAGTGAATTCCAAGTCTCAAAATCTATGCCACTGATGTCCTATAGAGGGCAGACTTTTTCCAAGTCTAATGACACTATCTAAAGCAGTAATACAACTCCTCAGTAGCAAATGACAGCACTGAGTGGAAAAGCAGCACAATACATTTAATATTACTTAGCATGCAGTGTGGTGTAGTGGTTAAGGCTTTGGACTTCAAACCCTGTGGGTTCAAATCCTGCTACTGACACCACTTTGTGACCATGAGAAAGTCACTTGACCTGCTTGTGCTCCAATTGGACAACCAAAAAAAATGTAACTAATTGTATCATAAATGTTGTAAGTTGCTTTGGATGAAGGGGTCAGTCAAATTAGTACATTATTTACAATATTATTGCATTCTTGGCTGAAGCCTTTATTAAAGTCAAATTTGCATACAGTGTAACTGTTTACATGTTTTATTTGGAGCACAAGCAGGTTAAGTGACTTGCTCAAGGTCATATTGTGACTTAGTGGTAACTAAACCAAGCCACTATGGCCAGATGCCTGTTAATAGTTTTTAATAGTTATATATAACACTAGCTGTCCCCCACGGCTACGGACAAAGGACAAACTTTAAAAATGAATTAAAAAAAATGTAATAATTTGTATTGAGAAGAATTTATATTGATAATGTTCATATCTGAGAGCCTCTTGATATACAATATTTTTGGTTTTGCTATCAGGGGCAAGAATGTAACTGTAATGTCTTTGCCAAAAATGTAAAAAGTTAGCCAGGTATCTCTGGCCAAGCTGAAGGTAGGTATGCTACAACATGAAATGTTGGCACTGTATCTGATTGTGGTCAGCTCTGATGGGAGAGTGTCCCTCACGTGGGGAGAAGAGCACAAAGCCGTGATATCTCTGCTAATGATCATCTACCCTCTAAAACACACGTAGCTCTGAGCTCTCTCTGAAAAACATCAAACATTACTCTTTAACCATCTCTAGATCAGGGGTGCCCAACTCCAGTCCTGGAGGGCCGCAGTGGCTGCAGGTTTTCATTCTAACCCTTTTCCTAATTATTGACCTGTTTTTGCTGCTAATTAACTTCTTTTGAATTAATTTTAATTGGTTTTTAAGAAATGTTTCCCTGAATTTCTTCATCGTTCCTCTGAATTGCTTCATTTCTTTCCTTAAATGGCACCCAAACAGAAGTGAAATGTGAAGTGAGTGAGCCAACAAAGTCGGGTCTCAAACTCCAACCAATTTCACTCCAACCAGTTGCTTAATGAGGTGCTGAGTCTTGTCGTTAATTAAACCCGTTCTTTAATTCCATAGCTTGTTGCTGCTCTCATGGTGCAATAGCATACATTTCTGAAATTGTGGATTTTCTCTTTTTTAAGAGCAGATCAGCATTTCTGAGACCTTCACCTTTCTTCATTTTCAGATATTGTATGATGGTCACAGTTTGCTGGTCCTGTTTTGGCATATTTTGTATCTCATTATTGTTTGGCTGCTAATTAAGGAAAAAGAAACAATTGAGGGGTCTGAGTTTTCAAGAACAAGTCAAATAAAATGAATTCAAAAGAAGTTAATTAGACAGCAAAAACAGGTCACTAATTAAGAAAAGGGTTAGGATGAAAACCTACAGCCACTGTGGTCCTCCAGGACTGGAGTTGGGCACCCCTGTTCTAGATGATAATGTCTGCTGAACAAACAGGTATCACTAGCTAAGCAGAGGCAAGGTACGCTCCAACACGTGGTGAGAGGTAGACCGATTCAAACAGAGGCTGGCATGTGAGTGAGGATGGCCCCGCCCGCTCCCTGGTCCTGAGGTCCCGCCTCCTCCCTTGGCCCACAGCCGCTCTCTCGGATTTGCGCGAATAAATCAGTGCCGCAACCGAACTATAATACTATAGCACGAGAGAAGTCGCAAAATCAACCGGAATGTCCAAGAAAATTATAGAAAAAAAAAACGATCTAAATCCATTAAGTAGTTCCCTCGTGAAAAGCTGACAGACAGACAGACAGACAGACAGACAGACATTGGATTTTATACTTAGATATATAGATGAAGGAGTTATTCTGAGATGCTTGGGGTAAGTTAACTCACTGCTTAGTCCAACCAATATGATTATTAAAACTAATTTCCACTGTTAATTACATTCCATGAGTCATTCATGTGTACTTGGGGATCACCTTCCCAGCTCTGTCAAAGTAAGCAGTACCATTGCAGAACGGGAGGGGTGCTGATGCTAACATTGTCTTCTTTTTTTACCCACAGTTTCAAAGAGCAGCCCAATGAAGAAGCTTAGCCCCTACCTCTGGTCAGGACACAGTAAAAATGGGCCTAGGAAGATGGTGGCTCATTCAGGAACCAACCAGCAACAGAGACAGAGGTACCGTTGAGGGGCTTTTTTATTATTTTAAGGCACTTTTTAATATTTGAAGCCATTTTTTTTCAAACATCATTTAAAAAGTAGTGTTAGTTTGAAATGAACCACCACATATTTGAATTGCATAAAAACAGCTAGTCTTCTTGAGAATATAAACAGAAGCATTCAATCATATAGCATACAGTGGAGAATCCTGGCCAAGCACAGTACTATGTTCCCATGATTTTTGCTATCTGTTTGTCTCCCCATATGTTTCATTTTTTGCAATGTGTTTGGCATTTAAATAGTGCATTTTCCTGTGCTTGTATCAGCCTTAGTCAATCCTTTAATCACCATATATAATTTCTTATATTGGGAATTGTTCAGTTTTTGCCTACCCCAACTTACTTTCCGGAGAGTTTTTTTTTCTTTGGGGTCAGAGCACAGGGTCAGCTATTTGTATCGCACCCCTGGAGCAATTGCAGGTTAAGGGCCATACTCAATGGCCCAACAGAGTAGCATTCTTTCTGTCACTGCCAGGATTCAAACCAGCAACCTTCAAGTTACCAGACCAGGGGCCTCATGCATAACACCATGCGTAGAATTGTGCTTACGCACAAAAAAATCCAGATGCATAAATCTGTGCAAACGCCAACCTCCACGTTCTTCCGCTCCATAAATCTCGGTCAGTGCGAAAAGTAACGCACATGCACGTGTCTGCTGTCCCGCCCCGACTCCTCCCAGATTTACTCCTCTTTGAATATGCAAATCAATATAAATAGCCCTTAAGCTCAGCCTTCTGTGAAAAGGCAATGGCAAAAGCAAGAGGGAAAATAGAAGAATTTCAGCGAATACCAAGTGGAGGCAAGGAAAAACGTACTATTTGTTGGTTTAAACAGTGATATAAACAACAATAGGAAGTTGATCGAGTGACACAGTGTGTCGGAGAAACTCGAAAGCTCACGTTCACAAAGTCGCACAGTGCCCAAAATAAAAAAGAAGTTGTCAGATATCAAAGTCGCCGTCGTCGCCAAGTATCATATGAAAGCTTATTAGGGTACAGAGAAAAAAAAGACACACAGTGGGGAAAAAGCATGAAATGTCAACTTTAATCTCTAAATTTCCACTTTAGTCACGTAGTTTATTTTGTCATTAAAGTAGAACATCATAAACTTCATCTTAAAATCATTTAATTTACTAGTTTCTCAATCCCATCGTAACTAAAGTAGCATGTTAAATGCTTTGTTTTATATTTGATCTTCTATGTGCTCTATGTGTGTGAATCACTACGTGCTTCTGGGCTTTCTCTTCCTCCGATAGGACACAGAATCCATTACATTTGTGATATTACAGCTCTCTGAATAATTAAAATACTGAGATGTATACGTGATATAATTTTCATGATGATAGGAGTAAAGAATGTTATTAAACATGGGAACACGGTGGCACAGTGATTGCTCATGTCTCACGCAAGATGCTTGCTACACTGTGCGCGACCTTCGATGAAATACTTTACTGTAGCAGTACTGTCTCTTTCAAACGTACTAACCCCCAATTCCTGTCCTTACTTTTCTTTCTCCAAATACCCAATCACCACACAATCAGCTCTGTAATAGACAATAAGCCATCTGTAAGCTTAGAACGCCGATTCTTCAAAACTTTAAAAGAACATCGAAATATCTTCGTAGTACGTGTTTAATTATTCTGTCTATCTATCCTTCCAGTGTCACGCCAGCACCAGCAAGAATACAGCGCGAGGCAGGAAGAATCTGTGAACGGATTCGCCAGCGGCTCGCTAGCGCTGCGGCACCGTGTAGTTAAAGTTAAAGTTTTATCTGTATAATATAATAAACATATTTTGCTGCATTTCATCTTAAAAATGATATCATCATCATATGTAAATATGCACTTTATAAAGTGGTTCAGGTTGTTCAATATTATAACTGTATCGCAAGTTTACAGTGAGGTGATTGTACTTATAAGTACAAACAGTTCTATAAGGAGCACTTGATGGTCTGATTGAGTGCATTTATAGTTCTTGGGATGAAACTGTTTCTGAACTGCAAGGTCAGTACAGGAAAGGCTCTGAAGCGTTTGCCGTATGAGAGCAGTTCAAATAGACAGCATGGCTGAGGCAGCGTGTGCTTGATGCTGTATACCGATAATTCTCTTTCCGATCAGCTGCTGTACAGCTGTGATTCACACTCAGATACAGTGATATAAATACTCCGAGTGGTGCAGTGAGAGTAATATGGAAAAAGATGATCTGATGTGGCAACCCCTAATGGGAGCAGCTGAAAGAAGAAGAAGAAGGTGTAGTGAGAGTAACAACGCTAAAGCAGCTATGGTATTTGGAATAGTTTGACCATTCTGTGGACCATTATATTGTTACAGGTTAATTACAATCAGATGCCATAAACTAATAAACAATATGTGGTTAATTTTAGTGTTTTTATAAAGCCGCGTCAGGGATGTAGATCTAAAAAATAAAGGATAACCACACAGGCACAGTAGCACTGCTTTGACGCTGGGTGCTGCCAGTCTGCAAAACCGAGCAGAGAACTTGCGTATGACAGGGTATGAGCTACCGTGGAAATGTGTGTGGCTTTAAGCCAAGTTTAGTTTTTATACATCACGATTTGAACGTGGAAACGTTCCTACGCAACATTTTTGTGCGTATGCACCGTTTATACATGAGGCCCCTGATCCTTTAGCTACAGAGCCACCACTCCGCCCACAAGACACAGTTTCATGTTATTATTAGAGCATTTTGAGTCTTTTTATTAATTTACTTGCACATGTTTACACTAAAGCATGTTCTGATTGCATAGATTGCTTCTTGTCATTTTTTTATGTTTGCAAAAGAAGTCCTATTTTTGGCAGTCAGCTGACTCATATAATAAGGAGGTTTACTTAGGAGGCTGTGGTGGTTAGCAAATCACACAAGTTAAGTACAAACTACCCATTCTTTCTGCTTGTATCACACAAACCAATCTTTTAGAAGTTCCTAGAAAGAGTTCATCAAAGCTGTAAGATGGGACATTTTCCTTTCTATGGTTTTCTGCCAAACTGCTGAGTTAAACGAATGCAACAGGGGCCCATGCAGTGAATGTCATTAATTTATATACAGTATAGTACAGCTCATGTGCAGAATAAATATTGAATTATTTATTAGTCTGCAGTTCTTGTGATGACTACCTCAAGTCCATTTGTTAAAATATACAGTTCTCTGAGCTTTTAATACAAAAATAAATCCAGCCATCCATCTATTCATCCTCAAAGTCACTTTATCCAGTTGAAACTCTCAGGGGCCACAGCCTTGGCAGCACGGCACTAACCAACCCTGGATGGGCTGCCAGTCCATTACAGGTCCCACTCACACACATTCACTCTCACTTAAAAGATAAGTTTGGTATTTTTCTAATTATTTCTTTACAAACATGCTATATATACTGTACATCCCGGGTGGAGTGGTGGCTCTGAGGCTAGGGATCTGTGCCTGCAATCGGAAGGTTGCTGGTTCAATTCCCGTAAATGCCAAAAGTGACTCTACTTTGTTCTTGAGCAAGACCTTTAACCTGCAATTGCTCCGTCCTGGGTATGGCGTTAATCTGCATCCAGCCCTGCATGTAGGCCCTCTAACCTGCAGGGAAAAACCTGGGGGTTGGTGGTAGAATTGGCACTCCAGCCACCATAAAAAGCCTCACAACTAGTGTGATGCTGAGGTGTCACTCATTGCATGGCTGCACTCGGGACCTAATCTGGGTTCCTGAGTTGGTTTGTCATGTAGTGGTTGTGGCAATGCGCTGTATATATGTGTTTGCCAAGTGAAATTGTGTTCTAAAGTTAATCACTTTCTATAAATTAAAAACAAATATCTTGCCTACACTCATATTTTACATTGTTGGCTATGGGGCATGGAGGAAAAGCTTAAAAACTACATACATCCATTTTTCAAACCAAGACAGTGGTCAAGTATTGATCTGTGTCTTGCAATTATACACACGTTGTAAAATAACTTATACATTTCTTTTATTTCTTTTTTTTAATTCATTCAGCCATTTTTTAAAAAGACTAGCCATGTGTGATAGCTCAGCACTTAGTTTTCCTGCACAATAACCTTTCACAACCTCGAGGGGTGCTTTCCTCTCGAAGGGCCAAATCACTGTAAACACTTCACACCACATGGCTTTTGATTCACATCTGTAATTTATGTGAGAATTTGCACAATAACCACAAGAAAAATAGTACCAGGAATTTGTAATAAAATGATTATTTCCAATGCCTTTTGTTGTCACAAACATGTCTCAGAAACACAGAAGGCACAGATCAATACTCGACAACTGTCTTGCCGTGAAAAACTGACGTATTTTAAGCTTTACCTCCATGCCTCACAAGAGTGTGCAAGATATTTTTTTTTATTTATAGAAAACACTCAACTTTAGAACACAAATTCACAATTTAAACCCACTTAGCATACCGCCACGCTATCTACATAAAACTAAATTAAATTAAAACGACTTTATATGCAAGAACAAGTTGATAAATAAATTTTTAACTTTAAAATGTAGCTACATCTCTCAATGCATATTCTGTAGTACTAGGGTGTTGTACCGTGTTAGCCATTATGAATGTAGAGAAAAGCCAAGCCAGAACTGAGTTGCCTCGAAAGCTTGCATATTGTAATCTTTTTAGTTAGCCAATAAAAGGTGTCATTTGCTTGGCTTTTCTCTACATGCATATCCTAAAATAATATTAGGACCACACAACTGTAAAATATCAAGCTAAAAGTTATAATACTGTTAAAAAAGTACAATCTTACTCCAGTTTAAGATAATGAGTGGCTGTATCCTATTCTGGCAGCATCAGGCATGAGAATCAAATCAAATTATATTGTAGATATTTCTTGACCAATTCTTACTTAAGAAAAAAAACACTACAATAGCTGATTGAGTGGTGAAGAAAATTCAAATTTCATAACAGGCCAGTTCAACAACAGTTTCTTTTTTCTCCATTAAGTATACCAGCTGATGGATAAAGTCACCTAAAAGACTAATATGGGTGTCCACATATACTGTGTCTATAGCTCCATCAATTGCACTTTCAATGAAGTAGAAGTAAAATATTTAAATACCCAAGATGTCAGCTATGACCGGATTTTTTTCTCCTTTGCTCACATTTTATTACAGTATACCTTTTGGTTTTTAATGATTTTATTCTTTGAAAGTAGGTTTTAAGAAGCCTGAAGTACATTACATGAAGTATGTCATTTAACAAAACTGGCAGACATGTGCCTTATAAGTGTGGTGTGGCATGACTGATCTGTAGAGATTTTCCTTACCGTATCCAGAAACTGTATCAAGGGAAGAGTTTCGTTTATTAAAAACAATACATTTACCTGCTGATGAGTGATGATAAACAGTCGTGAAAGAAAAAAAAAAGTAGGAGCAGTCAATTGAAATGTTCAGTGCACCAGGGGATATCTCAGCCATTTACACAGTTCTCATCTCACTCAGTGCTCTGCTAATGAGCGACTGAATGCACGAGCTTGGGGGGCGTGTATGTGGAAATCCCCCGAGGTCTAAGCTTGGCCCAGAACTTTCATTTGTAGGCAAATCATCAGCAGCACTAGAAACAAAATCTCTCTAGTAAAAGAGTGGCAGTGTAACATTTAAATAAAAATATTACATTGCCTCAAGGAGCTGTGTTATTGCAAACTCCATTATAAGTAATTAAATCATCATATGACTATGCAAATACTATTTTTCTAGGGATTTTCTTATTAGCATTTCTATTATATGGAAGAAGAAAAATGAATGTGAAAATTATAAAAATGGTACAATTTTACTTTTTCCCAGGGGAAGTTTAGTCTGTTAAAAGTAGAACAGTACAGTGCAATGGTGTAGTGGTTTGTGCTACTGCATTGTGGATCCTGTGCTCTGAGTTCAAGCACCGTACCTAATTGCTGTCTGCAGAGTATACATGCTCACCCCATATCTCTGTGGGTGTCACACAATGATGTGATAGTCAGGTTACTAGTGAGTCTAAATTGGCTGTGTGCATTTGTGAGCCCTGCGATGGACTAGTACCTTATCCAGGGCTGGTTCTTGTATTGTCACCAATGCAGCCGAGTAAGGATCCAGCTTCCCTATGACTCCTGAACTAAGTTAAGCACATCTGAGAATGTTATGTCATACAGTACCAAAGCAATAGGGAAAAGCATCATTATAATGTATGAACACTAATAGAGTGAAATAATAAGCCAAAACAGTAGTGACATGTCAGAATTGTGCTTAAATAGCTTCATGAGTCCATCAACAAAACAATGTAATGCAGAAGGCAATTTACTTGTAAACTAACTTGTGGGTCTGGTGTAACTGCATGCCAAAGACTTAACTACAGCTTGTTAGATATAGACAATTTTTCTTATTTTTTGAACCCTCCAAACCCATTTGACATCAGATGCCATGCAGGAAACAAACATGTATGAGTGGCCATCACTAGAATACTAACACATACGCTAGGCCATCTTAAAGGAGCGAAACAATCTACCATGCCATTTTGTTGAAAGAAAACACATTTTTCCTTGATTTATCCCCCTACTTGACAGTTTAAAATTACAAATCAAACAATTCAGATGTGATTAAAATGCACATTGCAGACATTCATTTTAGGGTATTTCCATACATTTCGGTCACACCATGTAGAAATGACAACACTTTTTATACACGTTCCCATCATTTCAGGGCACCAAAATGTCTGTGACAATTGGCATCACAGGTGTTTGAGATTATTTACTTGTGTTTCATGGCTGCATTAATGCAGGCATAAGATACCGAGGCTTGCTTCTATCCTTAGGAGTCTATAATTGCCATTGTTCAACATGAGGACAAGAGCTGTCCCAATGAAAGTCAAAGAAGCCATTTTGAGGCTGGAAAACAAGAATAAAACTCTTAGAGACATCAGTAAGCCTTGAATCAACTGTCTGGAACATCTTTAAGAAGGAAGACCACATTGGTGAGCACAGTAATCGCAAAGGGACTGGTAGGCCAAGGAAGACCTCCACTGCTGATGACAGGAGAATCCTCACTAAGCTAAAAAAATAGAAAATTTTTGAATTGTCAAGCATGTCACCTGATTTATATCCAGTTGAGCATGTTGTCCATAGGCTGAAGAGAAAACTTGAGGGGACAAGCCGCCAAAACAAGCAAGAGGTGCAGATGGCTGCATTAGAGGGGCTTGGCAGAGCAGCACCAGAGAAGATACATGGCACCTGGTGATGTCTATGAATCACAAACTTCAAGCAGTCATTGCATGCAAGACATATTAGATTAGATGTACTAAATTTAGAACTTTACAGAAGCTTGAGAGAGAGATAGAAATACATAAATAGTAAAACAAACAACCACCCCCTTAACACACATACGATCGTCTGGATTGAATACTAGAGAACTGCTGCAATCAATAACAGGGCTATCGGTGGAAGTAAGATGGTCAGACCAGTCCAGATATTCATTTGAAGGTTCAGAATTTCTCATTGTTCTGTTGATGAATTTATAAATAACATCAACAGGATGATGCAACTAGGCAGTAAGGAGGAGAAATTCAGTCAGTTTTTCAAAGTCTGGATCACACTTATCAGCTGTAGATGTAATGTGCTCACATCTTCTTCATAAGTCTCCAGACCTTGTCCTGCTTTTAGTGCTCTGTCTGATCATATCAGATGAAAGCTCTCCTGCATTAAACAACACCCAAAAATAAATGAGTGCCACAGTACCACGAAAAGTCAGTGACTTCCCATAACACGTAAAAGATTGTCCAGTTTATTTAAAGGTGATCAAACATTCCACATTTATGGAAACAGGCCAGTAGAGTCCTTTCCACCTTACTTTTATCATTGCTCTTTCCATCATAATGTGCAACAAGCAACAGTGATCGCAAAGCTACCATCCGAGTAGGGGAACATTTAATATTTCCGTCTTTACATGCTCAGAGTCTCCTACATTCTGCAATGTTTTAGACATAGGTAGCCATCAGATTCTTCTAACCTCTTTGATCACGCTGTGGTAACTTTCAAATTCCCAGTTTGGGGACGATAGTTAAGGGGCATTGCATGTATCAAACGTGTTATACAGGAAATTTCTACATGGTGTAACTGAAATGTATGTAAATATGTGTGCAAACAAAAATGTGACTTTGTCCCAAACATTATGGAGGGCACTGTAAATCTGTATATTATTATATAAGATCTGTATGAATATATTTTCTACATTCTTGTAAAAAGCTAGTCTTTTACAGCTGTAATTTTTGCCATGCCATAGGTATTAAATATAACTGATGAAGGTTATAAACAACATAGATAGATAGATAGATAGATAGATAGATAGATAGATAGATAGATAGATAGATAGATAGATAGATAGATAGATAGATAGATAGATAGATAGAAATTAATATAAGCACTTAGCTGGTTATTTTTGTTCATACATCCATCCATCCATTATCCAACCCACTATATCCTAACTACAGGGTCACAGGGTTCTGCTGGAGCCAATCCCAGCAAACAAAGGGCGCAAGGCAGGGAACAAACACCGGGCAGGGTGCCAGCCCACCGCAGGGCACACACACACACAAGGGACAATTTAGAATCACCAATGTACCTAACCTGCATGTCTTTGGACTGTGGGAGGAAACCAGAGCACCCAGAGGAAACCCACGCAGACACGGGGAGAACATGCAAACTCCACGCAGGGAGGACCCGGGAAGTGAACCCGGGCCTCCTAACTGCGAGGCAGCAGTGCTACCCACTGCGCCACCGTGCCACCCTTTTTGTTCATACAGCATTACTTATTTTAAAAGGCATCACTGTGTAGACTTTGCTGCCTCTCAGTTCTAGTGGTTTATATTTGATTCTGGGCCTCGGGTCTGTTTGTGTGCACTCCATTTGTTCTCTGTGGTCTGGGAGTTTTCTCCTGCTCCTCCTGGCCACTCCTACAACTGAAGAGCATTGAATGTACCCAGTGATGATTTGGCTTGTCCCTGCCTTTACTCTTGTGTCCAATGCCAGCCAGAATAAGCTCTAGCTACATACAAACCTTCTAACGGAAAAAGCAGAATCAGAAAACAGTAGGTTGTTTGAATCACACATTTAAATTGCCCTAAATATGCAATCTACATTAAACCCACCTTAAAGTTAATACTCTGAAACTGAGAAATTACTCCAGAGAAGTGAGAAACTGTAACTGGAAGATGACTGTAAATTACAGTATCTGAAATTACTAAAATGTTCAGATTTCAAAACAATAAGTAGATCCTGTCAATTTAAAGTTTGGATAGAAGTAATATTTTGGGGTGGAAGGGTGGCACAATAGTTAGATTCCATATCAGGTTGTTGTCTGTGTTGGTTGCATGTTCTTCCGTATAAATGTTGGTTTTCCATCTACATACTCTGGCGTCCCCCATAACCCAAAGACATGCATGTTGAGTTAAAGCATGACACAAATCTGGTCCCATGTAGGTGTGTGTGTGAATGAACTCCCCGTTGTGTTGGTATCCTCTCCAGGGATTGGTTCAGGCCTTGCCCCGAATGCTGCCAGGGTAGGCTCTGGTACCCTATGACCCTGACTTAGAATAAGCAGTGTTATGGCCATGGAGGATGGACTGGCATCCCAAATGAGATTGAGAATGTATCATTGCCTGTCTGGGAGGTTATAATGAAAAGACAACTTGAATGGAGGCATAACTCAGCTGGAATGGTTCTCAATTACTATCCCAGTCAGGACAAAAGAATAATGGATGGACTACAAGAGGCTGGGAATCACAAATAGTTCATCCCCAAGTACAAGAGGTGGTAGTGCTCCTCTGACTTGTTCTTAGTCTGGACACCCACAGGGTTGTCTGGGACTTGCAGTTCAGATGGTTAACCCTGTTGAGGTCCTTGGGTGATACCAGAGGGCACTACTGGGAGAGGACTTCCCTATTGTATGCAGCTTCCATGTGACCCAAAAGTGCTTCTATCATGCACTTACAATGGCAGAGGTACTCCTGTGGGTCAACATACAATGAGGCATCACAACCCACTCTAAGAGCCAGAGTTGTGAGGAAAAGCACAAAGTTCTCCAAGTAGGAGTGGAAAGAGACGGAAAGTATGGATTTGTTTAATTATAATGTGCTTGACAGAGTAAAGCCTAGTGAGGTATTGTTATCAAATAAAAAAGTCACTTTATATGAACATGGCACTGTGCCCCTTAATGGTCAGAGCAGGTATTATTGTAAAATGTCTTGACTGTATGGTTCAAATAAGCAAAGTGTTCTTTTCAGTCAAATTTTCTTTTCACATCAGTTTAGCTATTAAGCCGTGCTTTATTGCTATGCCTTGTATGGTTTCATCTTCTGTGCCCTGCAAAACACTACAAATCATTTCAAAAAATTATTGAAAGTAAACATCAATCACCTTAACCATCCTTGGATTCATCCATTTTTTAACTTCTTTATCAAGTACAGAAAATCTTGTGCATCCCTGCACTCTTTACAAGTCATTTTCTACATTATATTCAGACTATGACTTCAAAGTACATATGTCATAGCCTATAAATTCTTCTAGCTTCCTTTACAACGATAAAATAGATACTGTAACATGTGCATAACAACGGCTATATTTACCTTAGATAAAATGGTGTCTGCAGTGGGCTGGCGTGGAGTTTGTTTCCTGCCTTGCGTCCTGTGTTGGCTGGGATTGGCTACAGCAGACCCCCGTGACCCTGTAGTTAGGATATAGCGGTTTGGATAATGGATGGATGGATGGATAAAATAGTGTGCTCACCCTGTAATCATTATTTGGACTAAGGTCTAAGATGGCCATGAAAGGAAGAAAAGTCTAAATGTTTGATGTGTCTGATTTCTTTTTTTCTTAATGTATTAAAATATCTTCAAAAAAATTGGCTTATTAGGCTTGTGTGTCATAAGACAACAAGGATCAGCCAGGTGAGAGCAGGTTTCTGGGGCTGATTCTCTGATCGGCTTTTAACTTAATTATATAGCACACTTGGGGTGAGACATGTACAGACTAAGTCATCACTGAATGACAAAAGAAACCACTTTGGAATCAAGAGAATTTGAATAAATATGTATAAATGGATTGACATATATTAGATCAGACATTTACTGTAATTACATGTCAAAATTCAAAGACTTTACCATTGCAAGAATAAAATTACACTATCGTTAAATATTATTTAAACATTTAAAAGCACAGCTCAAGAAAGAAAGCCCACAAGCCTAACTGTTCACAGCTCTCAGTGTGCATGCAAAGCACGTTGGTTACTCCAAATTGGTCTGTATGAGGCTGAGTGTGTGCTTGTGTGCTGAGCAAAGCAGCTGACATCCCACCCAGTTTTGGCTCCTTTCTTAAGCACCATACTGTCAGGGTAAAATCCAGCCCTCTACTGTACACCCTGAGTTTAGATTAAGCACATACAAAAATGGATGGGCACTATCATGGAACAATAATCAGACTGAAAAAGTGCCTAAGTGAGGTTTGAAGAATACACTGTTCCTCTTGGATAGGAAAAAAATCAAAATCAAGTTCTCCTGCTGCTGACACCCCATTGACCAGTAGTGTGAACCTTTGATTACCACTTTTTTTAATATAGCAAAAATGTCTTGAAAATGTCTACAATCAGTGTGATATAGTGGTTAGGAGACACGACTTTCACCTTGAAGGTTCAATTTGTATGTCTAACTCACGGGGTGACCTTGAGTGTATCACTTAGCCTGCCTTTGCTCCAGTTGTACAGTGTATATGAAACAGTGGAGAAAGTGGCACTGTGGCTAAACCTTTGGACTTTAAACCACAAGAACAAGAGTTCAGTTTCTGCCCCGACTTGCTAACTAATGCTGTGCAAGTTACTAAACCTACCTCTGCTCATACTGTAAAAAGCAGAAAATGGTACTATATGCTAATCTAACCCTAACCCTTGGAGAAAGAAATTTCCTAAAATATAATCATTAGCTTGTACTAATAAATGAAGGCTCTGACAATATTCAGTTGGACAACAAAAAAGAGCCACCCTTTCATATTAATTAATCAATAAAAGTACAAAATGAGTCCAAATATTCTATTATCACCTAAACCTTACCTAGACCAAAAACATCATGACGTTCAGGCCATTTATCATGAAAGATAAAAATAACATCACATTCTCACACCCACTTAATTCAGTTCAGTGTCATTGGGACACAAGGCAGGGAGATTGGGCACCAGTCCATCAAAGGGCCCACTCAAGCACACATTTAACCAATGAACTTAACTGGTTCCAGTTTAAAGTTACGAGTTACCTAAACTTTAAAGCTTCAGTTATGTGGGAGAAAGACCAGAATACCCAGAGGAAGACCCATGCAGACACAGGGAGAGCATTCAGACTTTAAACAGACAACAATACTAGCATGGCATCCATATTACTAACCGAGAATGGTAAACAGGAAGGCACAGACGCAGGTCTCGGTAAACCGGAAGGCATGGACGCAGGTACACGCCGATGGACCCAGGAGACATAGTGCGCAGGTGCCTACAGCTTGCGTCTCATAAACCGGAGGCGACGTCTGATCCAGCACGAACGAAGGAGTTATGGCTCAAAAACGAAAGAGCTCAACTAACGTAAATATGACATGAAGCAACAACGCGCCCATAGCTAACGACTAACGACACAGCCACACAGAAAAGAGGATTCTGCACTGCACCCCAGAGTCAAACGTAAGACACTACGGGGTCCGCAAAGGTCCACAAAGATAGTACGGAAGGCGCGAGAAACTACGAAAGGCGCATGCACCTACAACGCGCTTCTGAACTAAACGTCCACACTACACAGCATGGTCCGGGTAATAAGAATAAACGAACTCTCCGTATTAAACGTACGGCATCCTCACACGTCCAAACCATATAGCATATGTGAATCACATTATAGTGATGCATTATTAACAGGACAACCACAGAAAACGCTCCGTATTAACAGTAAGTGCTATTATCCATATTACTAACAGTAGACAACGGATAACTGATGGAGTCACGGTCACGGCTCCAAAACGATCCAGCTTAACTAACGGAGCTACAAAAACTAGCCCGCATGGATAAAAAAAATACATGTAGGCGCCTACAACGCGCGTCTGAAACCACGGAAGCAAAACTGTCTCGGCTCCAAAAACAAACAGCTCGACTAACGGAGCTACAAAAACGAGCCCACATGGACAAATATAATGACCATAGACGCCTACAACGCACATCTGAAACTGCAGAAGCAAAGCAGGCACGGGTTCAAAGTGAAAGAACACAACTGACGGAGATACAAAAACGAGCCCGCCTGGATAAAATCAATGAATGCAGGTCCTGTCCTTAGCTGTTAACACTCATTTATATTGGTTCCAATCTTTAGTCACTATCTAACCCGTTTCCCAGATTTTTCATATGTCGGAGTATTTTGAGAAAACTCAGTGCTGGGGGAACATGACAGGTCCACACAGGCAGCTCCCAGGCCCAGAATCTGAACCCAGAACTCAGGAGCTTTGACTCAGTTGTGCTTGCACTAAGCCATTATGCCACTCATAGGTTTCTCCATAGCAGTTAACACATGTAAACTGTATTCTGTAGTGTTGTACATCTAAACCAAATAAATGTTGGAAAGGTGTCATTTCAAACTTCATCAGTAAGGACCTCAGGAAAGAATCTGAAATGTCTCTATAATATGAGAAGGGTCGCCAAGAAAACAAATGAGCAAATCATTGTTCAGATTAACATTTTCCCTGAAAAGGTGGATGTAAACCTTACACTGCAATATACTAATGTTTCAGGATTGTAAAACTGCTTCCATCCATCCATCCATTGTCTCCTGCTTATCCGAGGTCGGGTCGCGGGGGCAGCAGCTTGAGCAGAGATGCCCAGACTTCCCTCTCCCCAGCCACTTCTTCTAGCTCTTCCGGGAGAATCCCAAGGCGTTCCCAGGCCAGTCGAGAGACATAGTCCCTCCAGCGTGTCCTGGGTCTTCCCCGGGGCCTCCTCCCGGTTAGACGTGCCCGGAACACCTCACCAGGGAGTAGTCCAGGAGGCATCCTGATCAGATGCCAGAGCCACCTCATCTGACTCCTCTCGATGTGGAGGAGCAGCGGCTCTACTCTGAGCCCCTCCCGGATGACTGAGCTTCTCACCCTATCTTTAAGGGAAAGCCCAGACACCCTGCGGAGGAAACTCATTTCAGCCGCTTGTATTCGCGATCTCGTTCTTTCGGTCACTACCCATAGCTCATGACCATAGGTGAGGGTAGGAACATAGATCGACTGGTAAATTGAGAGCTTCGCCTTGTGGCTCAGCTCCTTTTTCACCACGACAGACCGATGCAGCGCCCGCATTACTGCGGATGCCGCACCGATCCGCCTGTCGATCTCACGCTCCATTCTTCCCTCACTCGTGAACAAGACCCCGAGATACTTGAACTCCTCCACTTGGGGCAGGATCTCGCTACCAACCCTGAGAGGGCACTCCACCCTTTTCCGGCCGAGGACCATGGTCTCGGATTTGGAGGTGCTGATTCTCATCCCAGCCGCTTCACACTCGGCTGCGAACCGATCTAGAGAGAGCTGAAGATCATGGCCTGATGAAGCAAACAGGACAACATCATCTGCAAAAAGCAGTGACTCGATCCTGAGCCCACCAAACCGGACCCCCTCAACGCCCTGGCTGCACCTAGAAATTCTGTCCATAAAAGTTATGAACAACAACTCTCACTGGAAACGGGTTCGACTTACTGCCGGCAATGCAGACCAAGCTCTGGCACCGATCGTACAGGGACTGAACAGCCCTTATCAGGGGGGCCGGTACCCCATACTCTCGGAGTACCCCCCACAGGATTCCTCGAGGGACACGGTCGAATGCCTTTTCCAAGTCCACAAAACACATGTAGACTGGTTGGGCAAACTCCCATGCACCCTCCAGGACCCTGCTAAGGGTATAGAGCTGGTCCACTGTTCCGCGACCAGGACGAAAACCACACTGTTCCTCCTGAATCCGAGGCTCGACTATCTGACGGACCCTCCTCTCCAGGACCCCTGAATAGACTTTTCCAGGGAGGCTGAAGAGTGTGATCCCTCTGTAGTTGGAACACATCCTCCGATCCCCCTTCTTAAAGAGGGGGACCACCACCCTGGTCTGCCAATCCAGAGGCACTGTCCCTGATGTCCATGCGATGTTGCAAAACTGCTTTGATAAGCCATTTAACGTAATAAACAGTTAAACACAAAGGCAACCCTGCTTAAATTTAACAGATTTCTATTTTAAAGCTTTATACAGAACTTTCATTTAACAAAGGAACTACTAAAATACCCTCTACAGATTAACACAACATACTTGTGAATTCAAAAATTGAAAATATTGGAATAAAATACTTGACTGCAAGTTTTACTTTCAAAATGGCATCCATTTGAAACCAGATTTCTAAGCTAAATCATTTACCCATTAAGTTGTATTTTTTGCTTTCTGCTTTCTTTTAGTTTTTACTGTCCTGCACATTCTAGCTGAATTTTAGGCTCATCTGCTAAAGCACAATGAACAAAAACTCCAGCAACTAGAATACATGGAGTCACTCACATGCACTTGGTAAGCAGTCGGTGAGCTCAACTAAGTGTGTAGTAAAGGGCTGACAGGGTGTACTGACACCTCTCTTCCTTCCTCTGCAGATCGCCAAAAGCAAATCGCACTTAATGACACTTCCGGTCCCGCCTCCTGAGAACTCCCATCCACTTCCAAGGCTCTCGTCACTTCCGCTTCCTGCCTCAGAGACATGCCTCTTCCTCCTGACTCATTATAAAGCCACCATATTCCTATCAGTAGTCAGTCAAACCGTTCATAGATTCAGTACTTAAAGATTACTCTGTAGCAAGTTTTTTTTCTTTTTTTTGTGTCACGTATACAGGGTGGAACCCCAAAGCTTTTTCTTTGTTCCTTGTCATTATTATAAGTAAATTAACGGATTTCTTTTCCTGGTCAGGATCACAGCAGGCCAGATCTCATCCCAACAACAATGAAACCATTCCACTTATTCCAGTCACCAGTCAATCTAACAGCCTGGGGGGTTTCCTGAAGGAGACTCACATACACACTAACAGAACATGAAATCTCCAGATGGGTCATGACACCCAAACTGAATCCCAAAAAGAAAAACTATGCACCATTTCAAAATGAATACAGATGTCTGAGTGGCTCTTTAGCCTTTAGAAACCTTTAGAATAATAATTCATTATCATTTGAAATATACTGATCCATCTGTTCATTTTACATGGCTACATTTGGTTAGATGGTCTCATTGTGTTTAGTGCTTCACAACTCCACAGTCCCGGGTTCAAATCTCATCTGTCTGTGTGTTGTTTGCAAGCTTTCCTTGTATCCAATCATACTTTTCTCAGATTGCATAGCCATTTGATCAGTGTCAAATCAAAAAATAAAATACAGTTACATATTATAATCCATTCTTGATTATCATGGCACCAAAGAATGGCAATATGTTGCATGTTGGTCATAGAAGGTGTGACAATTTAACACCCGGAAAGGCCGTGTAGTGTTGCTCATGCTACTAGAATGTTGGAGCTGTTGAAAGTGGTGTATGGTGAGGATGCTATGAAAAAATTGAAATGTCTTTGAGTAGGAAATGAAGTTCAAGGACGGGCGAGAAGATGCGAATGGCGACACCAGAAGTGGATCGTCCATCATGACTGTTCATGAGTGTTCATGATTTCCTGGATAACAAATTAATCACCAAATTGGATCATCCACCCTATTCATCTGAAGTAACACCTCTGTGATTTCTGTCTTTTTCCAAAAATAAAAACTGCCATGAATAGATGAAGATTTGCAGACATTTCTGACATCCAGCGTAGCGTGACAAAGGTACTCAAGGGTATTCTAGAAACAAAATCCAGGTATGTTTACAGCAATGGTAACGTCATCTAACTAAATGCATAGCTGCAAAAAGAGATTACTTTGAAGGTGACAGGACCCGCTAATACACAGATACACACACATTTTTTGCAGGTTTGTTCCCAGAATTAAATTGTCAACACCTCATACATGGAAGTAAGAATTTCACTGTACTCTATAAATGTGACAATACTACTACACTGTACAGTCGGTGTAAAACCTCACACTTTTGCAATATACATATGAAGCCATATTGGAAGGGTCAATTCACCACTTTAGAAATAATTAAACTTTTCAAACTTCCAAACTCTAAGTTATCCTACACTTTATTGGGTATAAATAACAATGTCAATCAACATTCTCGAACCTTCTTAGTTCAATTGAGCATGGCAGAGGGTTGGAGCCTCTCCTGGCAGCAACATACACCTAACCAACATACCTTTAAGAATGGAGTTATGGTGTGAAAGTGTAAACCACACACAGACGACCAGGAGTGGGCTTTAACCCCAGGATACTTTATGGTGAAGTGGCAATGCTACCCTCTATACTACTGTGGCACATAAGTTACACCACTTACTGAGCTAACTGTAGTACTGCCAGGTACTCAAATAATATTTTTAATAGTCACCTTAACTACCTGTTAAAATCTCATTAAATGATTTTTTTATAAGTTACTTACCCCATTCACTTTGTAGTGGGGGCCAAAAACAATTTTAACTTCACATTCTCAAGAAGAATGGAGAGAAGAAAAGTCGAACATAACAGAAGCCAACAGTGACCAATATTGTACAACAGCATATGATGTGAAAAACATCCATTGAAAAAAGACCCCCTAAACCATTTGTTGGTCAAGGATCCTGTCTTCAGTTCAAAAAGTCATTCCCATCAGGCATTAGTTTCCGGTTTATGTTGTGTGCTGATTATTCTAGAAGTATATATTATTTTGGCAAAAAAAGCACATGCTTTGCATATTCTGTGCATTCAAATGGCCAACCGACATGTAGATTAAGCAACACCAGTAACGTGAGATTTTTTTTTTTTTTACATTAATGATTTTCACAATGCCTGCTGTTGTACAGCACTGGTCGTTTTTGGCTTGTGTTATTTCTCTATCCATTTGGCGTAAGTGGAAGCAATGCCTCCTTGCAGTAAGGAGACCAAGATTCATGTCCCAGGTCGGCCCATCATGGGCATGGTGCATGGTGTCTGCTTGGGATTCCTCTAGGTCCTCTGGTTTCCTCCCACTGCAAGTTAGGTGAATTGATGACTCTAATTTGGCCTTGCGTGTGTGTGTGTGTGTTCACCCTGTGATGGACTGGTGCCCTTTCCAGAGTTTCTCCTGCCTTGCACCTTACTTGTTAGGATAGGCCCCAGCAATCCCTGTGACAAAGTCTGGATTAAGTGGTTCAGAGAATGACATGACAATTTGTACGATTTCATTAGATTAAAATATTTTCTCGGCCACCATGGGATAAACAGCATATAAAAAATATATACCTTTAAGATGAATTAGTACACTGCACCTTTATTTAATTTGTTTTTAAACATATAAGCACAAAAACAAACTATTCAGTGAATGGCCACATAATTAAATAAAACTTCTCACAATTTAATTTTAGCAAAACATAATAAAACAGTGTTTATGGATGATATTTAATAAAAACAATTCCATTGACTTAAATGGATTTAATTGTCCCAATAGAATTAAAAACCTGAGATTATCAACCAAAAAGTAGCTGTTACTTTTGGGAAGTGTAAATTAAATTATTTTATTCACATTGTAAAATAACACTTGATTTAGAATTCAAATACCCCTGCCTGAAGTAAAGTATGCAAAATAAACACTCCGCAGCTAACTCTACCCACCAAAACTTGGGTTTTACTCTGGCCAGTTTGCTCTATGCTTTTCCAAAGACTTGTTCCATAAAAAGGTGGGAAAGGGTGAGGAGGTCTGGTTTCGGATTTGGACTTAGGTCCCTGAAGCTGCTGTAAGGCCGTAGTGTTCACCCCTGCTGCGTTAATTTACCTTTAAGGCTTAATTCAGTTGCATGATTGCAAGGAGCTGGAGCCTATCCGGCCAGCACAATGGGTGGGGTGCCAATCCATAGCAAGGCATAATATACTGTACATATCCACATATGATAAAATAAAAAGTAAGAAAAACAATTACTGGATATATACAGGCTCCAAAACTCAAAAGTATTCAGCGAAAACACAGAGAATACGCACGTGTACACCTGGTGAAGTGAACTGTCAAGCCACTCTGCGTTTTAAAAACTCACGGCTGCTGACTAAGAATTTAAAATGTTGACGAAAAGCTTGTGTGTTTGGTATACGTGTGGAAGGGCGCGTGTCGCAAACACTTAAATGAAATTGAAATTCTCAAGAATAGGAGGTAGCAAATGCTAATAAAACGGAAGGATCCTGAAGGTTTGATACACGTGGCTGCCGTTGTCACCCGCCTGTCCGTATCGATCAACATCAATTGCGGCTAACTTTGTTGATTCTCTAATCTGTGCCGCTGTATTTGTTATAACGTGGTGGATCAATAGAAATGAACGGTGCCGTTAAGAACGAATACCGGTAAACGCGCCGCGCGGGGCGGCTCCCCCTTACCTGCCAGGCGCAGGTGCACCGTGGATGTGATGTGCGAGACGCGCTTCTCCAGCCGGCTGGACAGACTGACGTGTCGCCCGCGCTCTACTCCCATTCAGCTGTTGCGACTTTGGTTGCTAAGCACGCCTAACAAAATGGGCGTGGGCTCCCCAGTTCTCCTTTCACTGTAGAAAATTGCAGACGCCTCGCTGCTTGTCAATCTGTTGTGAAAGCCGGGTGTTTGTGGAGCGACATGACGACGGCCTCTCGCCTTGGAGACTACAAATACTAAGGCAGTAAAAGTTCGCACGAAGGAGGCGACACTTTCACGCACCGGAAGGGCACTGATGGCGACTCAGAGTTTTACAGGGGGCACTGTTACCTCAGTTGACAGGTGTGCTTTAAGGACCACTGGGGATCCGCCTATTATGAGAACTGGATGGAGTGTCACCGGAGGGGCTGGATTGGGCTGCCTCCTTTTCAATAGGACAAACAGGGGTACTAACGCCCCTTCCACTCCATGAAAGTCAATCAAACTGAACAAATTATTAAGACCTGTACACATGCTTATGTATGTACTTATCTAATCAGCCGATCATGTGTAGGGCTGCCAACCCTCTTCTGAAATGAGGACATTTGGGTCGAGAAATGAAATTTGAGGATGATTTCTCCAATGATCCCATAATACGCCTTTGTACTGTCTTATGGTTCTTATGGTCGTGTGATTTTTTTTTTTATTAACTTAAATTTTAATAGTTGACTCATTCATTTACAATTATATATCCATTTTGAAACAACGGGTGGTAATAACAATATTTTCCATTAAAATATTACAAAGCAGTACTTACTCGCACTTAAATACTGTATGACTGTACCTGGATGTATGAAATTTCTTGTTTAACCCAACTGCTGAAAGAAGAAAGCAGAAAATTAGATCTTACATACAAAACACGAAATTGCAATTTTTATTTTGAATAAATTCACTTACTTATGGTGAATTAGAATTACAAATAATTAAGGAAAGGAAATGAACTGTCTACTCACTAAGAAGGTAAAGCTGAATTCAAAAGATGAAGTGAAAAAGCCAAGTTGGACAGACAAAAGCCAAGAACTCGAAAGGCTGTTTATATTCTCGTCAATAGATGCGTTGTTTACTACTGGAACAGAAGTAATAATAATAATAATAATAATAATAATACATTTTATTTATACAAGGCACCTTTCTAAGCACTCAAGGACACCAAACAAACAATAATTAAAAAAGCACATTATAAACAAAGCTTAAAACATCAGAAAATACAGAAAATATAAAAATTAAAAACAAACAAAGCCACTGTAATCATAAAGAAAAAGCCATTTTAAACAGATGGGTTTTAAGTTTACATTTGAAAGTTGAAAATGATTTGATATTTCTAAGCTCAGTAGGTAGTGAGTTCCTGAGCTTGGAAGCAGAACAGCTGAATGCTCTGGACAGGTGGATGGAGGAAGAGGATCAAAGGTTACAGGAGGGAATGGCAACATGAAGAAGGTCAGACAGCTATGGAGGGGCGAGGTTATGAATGGCCTTAAATATTAACAGCAGAACATTTAAAATAAATTTGAAACTTAATTGGGAGCAAATGAAGCTGCTGCAAGACCGGAGTAATATGGTGAATAGACGAAGTTCGAGTATTGATGTGAGCAGCAGAATTCTGGACTAGCTGAAGCTTATGGAGAGATTTATTAGAGAGACCAAAGAGGAGCGAATTGCAATAGTCCAGACAAGAAGTAAGAAGACTGTGAACAAGAATGGCAGTGCTATGGGGAGTGAGGGAGGGGATGATGTGATTAATATTACGTAGGTGGAAGTAAGCAGACCTGGTGATGTTATTAATGTGAGATTGGAAAGATAGAGTACTGTCAAGGATGACACCCAGACTCTTGACCTGAGGTGAAGGGGAAACAATGGAGTTATCAATAGCAAGTGAAAGGTTATTGGCTTTGGATAATGATGATTTTGAGCCAATGAGGAGAACCTCAGTTTTGTCACTGTTTAATTTAAGAAAATTTGCAGAAAAACAGGATTTAATTTCAGCAATGCAGTGAATAAGCGAAGATGGTGGAAAAGAAGAGGTGGGTTTACTAGCAAGGTAGAGCTGGATGTCATCAGCATAACAGGGAAAATTAATGTTATATGTACAAAAGATATTGCTAAGGGGAAAGATGTAAATAATAAAAAGAAGAGGCCCCTGAGGCTCTGAAGTAACAGCAGTTGGTTGGGATGTGAAAGTTTTAAGCTGAATGAACTGTGAAGATGAAGAAGTGAAGATTCTGGAAAAAAAGTGTGTGTACTACTTCTGTAAATGCTGATTGGTATGGTTTTCAAATTTTACCAATGATAACAATAAAGAGATTTTCAAATTTTAGGAGCGAAAATTCTGGACATTTTCAAAATTTTATAAATTCCTCCCAGACAGTCCATGGCACATAAAAAATGAGGACATGTCCAGGAAAATGAGGACAGTTAGCAGCCCTAATCATGTGGCAGCAATGTAATGCTTAAAACCATGGAGATCCAGGTCTTGAGCTTCAGTTAATGTTCGCGTCCACCACCAGAATGTCAGTGATTTCGAGAGTGGCATGATTGTTGATGCCAAATGGACTGGTTTGAGATTTTCACAGTCTCTTGAATATACTCAGAATGGCGCAAAAAACAAAAAACATTCAGTGAGCAGCAGTTCTGTGGATGGAAAAACCTTGTTGAGGAAAGAAGTCAGAGGAGAATGGCCAGAGTAGTTAGAGCTGACCGAAAGGCTATGAAAATTCAGATAACCATTCTGTACAACTATGTTGAGCAGAAAAGCATCTCAGAATGCAGGACATGTTGAACCATGAGGCGGGTGGGCTACAACAGCAGAAGATCACTCTGCGTTCCACTCCAGTCAGCGAAGATCAGAAAGCTGAGGCTGCAGTAGGTACAGGCTCACGAAAACAGGACAGCTGAAGACTGAAAAAAGTAGCCTGGTCAGATGAATCTCAATGTCTCCTGAGGCTTACAGATGGTACTGTCAGAATTTGGCACCAAAACCATGAATCCATGTAGTCATGTAGTGGTGGTATAGTCATGGTGTGGGGAATGTTTTCTTGGCACACTTTGGTCCTATTAATACCAGTTAGTCATTGCTTGAATGCCATGGCCTACTTGAGTATTGGTGCTGACCATGTGCATTCATTAATAGGCCAAAATGTACCCACCTTCTAAAGGGTACTTCCAGCATTATAATGCACCATGTCACAAAGAAAAGTTATCTCAAACTGGTCTCATGCACATGAAAATGAGTTGAGTATTCTTCAGTGGTCTTACCAGTCAGTGCATCTGAATGTAATAGAACACCTATGAGATGTGGAAGAATGGGAGATTGTGCAGCCAACAAATCTGCAGAAATTACGTGATGCAACCATTATCAACATGGATCAGAATGTTAACAGAGTGTTTCCAACATCTTGTGGAATCCAGGCCTTGAAAAACTGAGGTTGTTTTAATGCCACAAAATGCACTACACAGTATTAGTATAGTATGTTGGTGTGTTGAATAAGTTTGTCGGATGAGACGAGACCTGTTCAGAGAGACGAGACATGACTTTCTCAGAAAGATACTTTCACGTCCCGTGAGACGAGACGTTTTGCCAAGAGATTTAACCATGCCCGGGGCCGGAAAAAGACAAAGTAAAACGTCATAAAGAATTCAAAAATGTTGGCGCGATACACATGCAGAGCAGGTTAGATAATAGAAGTAGGAAAATTTGAAAGTCTCAAAAAAATGATAGTAAAGATCACATTAGCGCAAACAAATGGAAATTATTACTCTGTGAAATAACGGAACAGAGAAAAGAGATCAAATTTATTGTTCAGATTTAAACTTTAAGTTGGAGACTTGTAGATTGTCTAATTTGTGTTACCAGGAGGACAGTTCTGTCTCTCAATAGAAAGAATAGAAAATCTTCCTCTTCATAGGGACGCACCTCGGGAGCGGGACCCCCAACAGGAGCAGAGGATGTCTGGGGGAGAAGAGAGACAAGGCAGTGAATCAAAAGGACAGCTTCTATACAGGCTTTTAAATGTTCGAAGCACTGCACAAGATGCAGATCACGCAGCACAGCAGCAAGCCAGCAGCTGATTGAGCAAAGGGGAGGTAAAAAAAAAACCATTTGTTTTCATTGTATCACCATTTAAGAGGGGGTTTTGGAGGAATGACCGCATCTCCTTAGCGTGCGTTCAGCCCCCCTCTTCGCAACATGAGCAACAGAGACGCGAAGTGGCTAGACCCGTAGCGCAGACAGTTGGGGGGTTGGCGAGTGAAGCGAGCAGGTGGCAAAGCCCCCTAGGATGTCTAAAGAAAATCAGTCTTAAAAAATACTCAGTTCTTTATTTATATCCTGCCTAGTCCTACCAGTTAGTAGCCTGCAAAACTGTTTCTAGTTGTTAGTTTTACCATCACTAACCTACATGCTCAGTTTCTAGCAGAACAAATTAATTACAGTTGGTACTCCATGCTAGCCAACAAAATAAGAGAGAACTGGCTGTGAAAATGAATATAATGAATATATTTTGTATCTGAAAGAAAAAGCTGAGGTTTTGCTTAATGTCATTGTTTATAGGATCATTATTGGTAGTTGTAGATATAAAAAAATCTGGTAATCTGGTAAGGAACCCAAAGTGAGGCCAAAGGCTAAAACAAGCAGATATCACTGTTTTCTGTGAGCCGAATTGTTTTTAAAGCTAACAGGTTGAGTTTACATCCAAAAAGATACATTAACTTAATACATAAAGATTGACTAATTAAGGCCATAGGTAGTAAACAGGAGATTGTATGTATGAAGGACTTTAAAAAGGATAATAAAAGGTTTCACTAAACAGTGCAGAGTAAAAGTGTGTTTTAAATGTTAATTGTAGTTAATGGATGGTCAATAGATGGCTAAAGGGGATGCACTGTATGTTGCGAAAGCTTACGGTCAGCAGAATGATCTGTAAATAGATAATGAGAGCTACCAAGCACAGTATGATTGTTATGTAAAGTGTCAGCAGAAGACTATATTCTTATTTTAACTGTTTCATTTCGGAACAGAGAAGGTATAACGTGGCATTATATACTCAATTTCCTGGAAGCTTTACCTATGGGCAGATTGAAGACGCCACATGCTACTACTCTGGCTTAAGATTAATTCTTGCTTATTTAATCTTATTGTATTTTTAATATAATTTTGTGCATTATAGTATTAATTTTGTTTTTGTTATTTCTGTGTTTTAATAATTTAATGTTATGTTGTTTATGTATTCCTCATTTTTGTATTATTAAAAGTTTATCTTGTTTATCTGCCCTGTCTCCTTTATGTTGAGCCAGAGACTAGGCCCACCTGATTAGGCAGTCGGAGTACTGCCTGAGCTCATATTTAAAGGGGTACCTTTCTCAAAAATAATGTTTTTCATCTGTTGCTTACTACATTTAGTTTGTATCGGTACAGAGCACTAGTAGAACAGGACCCAATGGATACCAGCTTTGGTCAATAGCAAACAATGTGAGAAATGATCATAGAAAAAATTTAAATAATGTCATGTAACTCATATTGCATAATAATCATGTCCTTTATTCATTTGTATGCTCAGAATATGCTAAATGCAGGTATTTTGTGGTAAAACATTAATACTTCTGAATATTTAGCATACAATTTAAACAGGAAAGGCATTCCTCTAATAGAGCGCATTTGAACTGAAGATATTATTCTTGACCAATGGATGAGGGGGAAGAGGTGGATCTCCAATTGAAAAGCAACATATTATTGGAATGCACATTTCCTGTTTATATTGTACACCGAGCTTTCCGGAAGTAAGAATTTAAGCATCCTTCTGAATATGTGAATTATATGTCACAAGTTACATGAGGATTTTATTTTCTTTTTTTCAATTAATACTTTTCTCTGTTTTCCAGAGTTGGTCACTGTTGGATCCCATTCAAATTGAATCTTCAGTATGTCTTTCTCCTTGAAAACATAAAATTACATTTTTTTTCTTGGCCACCACTACAAAAATACATTGCATAGTTACTACAATTTTTCTATGAAGTATACCTTTGAGGGGAAACTGTAATTAGCGTTGGCCTTGCGTTTCCTAGTTTGTATCCTTTGTCTTTGGATTTTCTTGTTTTTGGCCCCTGTTTGGCTTAATGTAATGTTAATGGTTTGAATTGTATGGATTAATTTGCTTTAGGTTTTGCATTTTCCTTCTTCCGTTCTTCCTTTTTGAATCTTTGTAATTAATAATTCCTTAAATATAAAGACACTTTGTTTTTGTATTCCTTTGAACCAGAGGTTCACAGTATCCCTCCTCCTTCTTTATGGACATTTTTGATATTAAAAAGTCTGAGTGATATTTCTGGAGCTGTGCAGGTGGTTTTGGAGCTAGGCTGCCAGGGTGAGACCTATCTCATTGGCTCAGGCCTGTAAAGAGGACAGGTCTAGCTTTTTTATGTGCTTTGTTTGAAGCCTGCTGCCCTTTATGTGCTTTGATTTGGACAGGGTCAATGACAGTTGGCCATGCCTACGGAAGTGCCTATGACTTCTCTGATGATAGACATATGATTGTGAAAGACCCCATGGAAATTTTGAAAGGTGATTCTACTGTCCTATATGCTCCCTCAGTTGTTTTTTTAAGAGTAAATGTGGCATTTAAAATAAGTTAAATATATCCTTTCTTTTATGCCATAATTTTCTTATTTTAAAATATCTGCCATGGTTAAAGGGTAGGGTTATACTGATTGAAGTATGACTACAATTTTTAAAAGAACATGTTCCCAAGAAGCTTGCATCACCTGCTGGATACAGTCTTACTACACTAGTATCAATTTGGCAGTGGTGATGCAATCCTCTTCATCAGTGTCTTTTTAAGCATGAATTTGGATAGACTTTGACCGTCTTCTTCATAAGGCAAGACCTGTTTACTCCATTCTTAAGTTTGATGGGCTCTCTTACAGTAAGAATAATGTTGTGTTTAATAGTGAGGGAAAAATGACATCTTGTAGCATCATGCAGCTGTTGAGAGACAAGAGAATTTGGGGATTATTGAGTAAATAAAAAGACCTGGAGATAAAAAAACGCAAGACAAAAATCATTATCAAGATAACAGGAAAGGTCAAAACAAGAGAATCAAAACCTACTATGAGTAAATAAAGCATAAAGGAGAATTAAATCTCAGAGTTAAAAGCCAAAAAAAAAATAGATCGGAAGTGAAAAAAAACTAGTGCTAGATCTACTTAAAATAAAGCTTACTGTCTCTAATTTTTTTGTAGTTCAACAGAAAGAATTCAACCAGCATCACCGTCATGTTTATAGAAGAAGTCTAGCAACATCACATACATGGCACATCTACTGTGTCACATAAACAAAACAACAAGATTACAAATAATAAATAAAAATACATATTTAATGCATGTTATAACAAGAGTTTTGGTAGCTTATGTCTGGACGTCTTCATTTTCTAGCAGTTCTTCTTGAAATAGGGTGGAGTGGTGGCTCTGAGGCTACGGATCTGGCAATCGAAAGGTTGCCGGTTCGAATCCTGTAAACGCCAAAAGTGCCTTTGCTTCGTTGGGCCCTTGAGCAAGGCCCTTAACCTGCAATTGCTCCGTCCTGGGTATGACGTCCAACCTGCTGAGAAAAACCTGGGGGTTGGTGGCAGAATTGGCACTCCAGTCAGCATAAAAAACCTCACACTGGTTCCATTCCATCTGAACTTGTGTGGTGCTGAGGTGTCACCCGTTGCATGGCTGTACTCGGTCCCAATTGTCATGTGGTGGGTGCAGCACACATAAATAACCATAGACACAAGGAATAATTTACCAAGTAGAGCAGTGGAAAGGAAGACTTTATTGACCTTCAGATTTTGACTTGATGTTATTTTGGAAAATCTAAGTGAATATAATGGACTAGCTGTGTAAGCCTGTGCTGGTCCTACAGACTATTGAAATCATCAGTAAAAAAAATTGAAATGTAGAGATGTTGGGCAATTGAAAGGAACTACTCTGGGCATCTCTCTCCTAGGAGGTTTTGTTTGCCGACGTGCTCACATCATTTGTGTATTGGTGGCTAAGCGACTATCTTTCTTCGGAGGTTTCATTTTACTGAAGTGCTTGCCTAACTTGTGTATTAGCGTTGGGAGGAAGAGTAAAATGGATACCATTTTGCTGATGTGCTCGCCTTGCTTCTGTATTAGCGGCTAAGTGAGTGACTCTTTCTTCAGAGGTTTAGTTTAGCCAATGTGCTGGCCTCGCTTGCGTATCCTTGGAGGTGGAGCCCTTACCCCGACTCCACTTCTCACTTCTGGGATGGACGCACACACTTCCACATGTAAAAGTTTATATATAAGATAAGCTTTTTGGGCTGAATTGCCTGTTAATTCAAAAAAGAAAAAATTGAAAAAAAAAGTTCTAATATTGGAGGGTTCACGAATCCTCCCAAAATGTAAGATTTTTTATTTGATAAAATAAGTTAGAGAAATTAAAAATTAGAAATTTTAATTTTGGTTGGTTTCGTCCGTTTATAGGAGATGGACGTCTGAAGCAGAGCTCCGCTAGCAGCGGCTTTATTTTCCCACGTATTTCATATTATTTAGAGGTATCCTGTATTTAACCCGACCAAGGAACTTCCACTACAATATACAAGCATGAGTAACAAGAAGAAAAGTCAGAAAGAACCGGAAAAGAAACTTAAAGCTGCATCGAAGTCCGGACAGACTTCCGGCTTGAGTGCAAGTGTAAGGTATGGCATCACGGAGACTGACCTGGAACAGGCAGAAGAGTGCGCAGAATTCCTGGGGCCCCGCTCCATTGTATCGTCTCCAGTCGAGAGTGAAAATGGGAGCGAAGGCGCAAGTGATACAGGTCGCGAGGGATCGCCGATTTCTGAGGATCATTCGAGACTAGAAAGGGCTCTGCAGGACGTGCTCTCATCTACTCATCGCGAGCCTGTAACAGGAGCTGCATTTTCACTTGCGGAACACGAAAGCAGAAGCGAACTGTCCGAACTGAAAGAGATGATCGCTACACAGATAGCTACACAGAAAGAGATGAACACTACACTGGCCACTGCCATGGTTACGGCCATGAATGAGCTTAAGAAAGATAACACAAATGATCTTAAGAAGGTGGCCACTGAGCTCAAGAAGGATAACAAAGATAAGGAAACGCGTCTATTTGAACGTTTCGACGTGAACTTTAAAGGCATGTTGGAGAAATTAGTGGAACACATTGAAGAAACAAACTCCAAACTGAAAAGGCTTGATGATCATATTAATGACGTTTCAGATCAGCTGGAAGACGTTAAGCAGGGACTCACGGCTCGAGTGGAAACAGCGGAACAAATGGCATCTAACGCCGATGAAAAAGCCACAGCTGCGAACTCGGAATACAAAAAACTTGGAGACAGACTTGCAGCCCTGGAGGATGGGTGCAGAAGAAATAATATAAGAATTGAGGGTATACCTGAGAAACGAGAAAGCTCAAGCCCAGTGAAATTTGCAGTAGAATTACTGTCTAAAATAATTGGAGATGACTTTAAACTCGACAATGAGATAGCCACGGCTTATCGCACAAAGATACCAAGCACCTTTAAATCTAGGTCTTTTATTGTCCGCTTCGAACGACTAAGATGTAAGCTTGATGTGATGGCACTTCTCAGACACAAGCAAGAGATTATATTCGAAAATAATCTTATTCGTATTTTTCCCGACTTCTCACCATCAACAGCTGCAAAACGCAGATCCTACAACGACATTAAAAGGATGCTACGGGAAGCCGATATCAAATACAGCCTCTTGTATCCTGCCAAACTGAAAGTGGAAGTTCAAGATGGACATTATATCTTCTTCAGCAAAGAAGAAGCTGAAAAAGAATTAAAGAAGCTGTTTCCGACACTTTTTTGAAAGTTAATTAAAATTAAAGAGCCGTATTCTATCAAGGCACGGGAAAGACCTATGATCTGATCGCTGGATCCATGTTTAAAGAGACTGGTATTATAATTATACATCTCTTATTTTCTTTTTTTTTTTTGTTTTTATCTGGACTTTATATGTTATATGTTTGTTTTAATCAGAGTTATAGAGTTATAGACGTGAGTGTGAAAATGTGGAAGTGATTAAAGTAGGATTCGTTTTATTTATTTATTTTTTTATTCCTTTTTTTTTTTTTTTTTTTTATTTATTTATTTTTTTTATTTTACTATACCTTAAAGTAGACTGTTTAACTTCATACCCTTGGTTTAATGCTTGTTCTACTATTTATACAATTACCATTATACTATTACAGTATGAATTACCAGGTTTATCCTAGACTAGTTTTTAAAATCACTCCCAGGGTTGTTTTTTTTTTGTTTTTTTTTTAATCTTAATATCTTAACTTAAAAGCGCTGAAGATTATTTCAAGCTTAAATATTGTTAATGAGAACATTTTCGGCAGATAGTATTAAGGATTTAACTGTAAAAGATATCTCTGTTTTAATTCTGTAACGCCGCTGCAGGGTGGGGTTTGTTTTTGTTTTGGACGTGCTCTGTCTCTTCGTATGTCAGAGGACTGGAACATCGCGAAGTGGGGTCTAGCCTCATGTGGGGAGGCAAAATGGGGGGGTGGGGGGATAAAGGGGGGAGAGAAGGAGAGCAGGTTATATCTAATCTATTCTTATAGTCCTTATAATTATAAATATCAATGCAGCAACAGGCTAACATGCAACAACTCCTGGGGAATCTTGAAACTAAGATTAAAACTGCCATATTACCAATTAAAACTATAAAATGACATTAAAAACTCAGAATCAATGTCTCCATGATGGGACAGTTAACTTTGTGAGCTGGAATGTTAAAGGCCTGAATCACGAATTAAAGAGAAAGAAAGTATGCTCTCACCTAACAGGCTTAAACGCTAAAATAGTATTTTTACAGGAGACCCACTTACTAACCAAGGATCAGTTCAGATTACAAAAAGACTGGACTGGCCAAATGTTCCATTCTAGCTTTATAAAGAAAACTAGAGGGGTGGGAATTCTCATACATAGAACAGTTCCATTTGTAGCATCAGAGGTAGTGTCGGACCCTGAAGGGAGATATGTGATGGTCATGGGCAACTTATATAACAGTAAAATGATTTTGATAAATGTTTATGCACCCAATGTTGATGATAAGGAATTCATGCAAAATCTATTTGCATCCATTCCCAATGTGAACACTCATAAAATTATAATGGCTGGGGACTTTAATTGTGTTTTAAATCCACTCTTAGATAGGACTCCCGTGACAGGGGGGACGACATCTAATACTGCAAAGATAATTACACAGTTTTTAAATGATCACAACTTATCAGACCCCTGGAGGTTTCTTAACCCAAACTCAAGAACATATTCGTTCTACTCACCAGTGCATTATAGCTACTCAAGAATTGATTATTTTTTTATAGATAATAATTTCCTGCTTACAATTAAATCATGCAAATATGACACAATTGTTATCTCTGACCATGCCCCTCTAGTCTTGGAGCTAAAATCAATAAGCCCCTCGTACTCACCTCGCAGATGGCGTCTTAACCCTCTTTTATTGGCAGATGAGAACTGCACAGAATTTATATCCAAACAAATCAGCTTCTTCCTAGAGACAAACACGTCTACAGAGGTTTCTGCAGGAACACTCTGGGAAACTCTAAAGGCCTTCCTAAGAGGCCAGATTATTTCATATCTTTCTCATAGAAATAAATTAGAAACCAAGAAAGTGTCAGAGCTAAGAAATGAAATTACTAGAATAGATGAAGAACAAGCCAGGCGTCCAAGTGAAGCTCTTCACAGGAAAAGGCAGGCCCTGCATACAGAACTTAACATCTTAACAACTAAAGAAACTGAACAACTTATTTATAAGTCTAGACAGCATTACTATGAACACGGAGAAAAAGCTAATAAGCTTTTAGCTCAACAAATTCATAAACAAGAAGTTCACAATGCAATACCAGTAATCACCAACAAGAATGGAGAAGAAATCATCGACCATAATAAAATAATGCACACATTTAGAGATTACTATAAGTCTTTATATTCCACTGAGCCCAAAGAAGACAACACGCAATCTAATGCATTTCTGGATAATTCACAAATACCACAAATAGATGCTTTAAGTGCTGAGGAACTAGATAAACCTCTAACGCTAACAGAATTACTAGACGCTATAAAGTCACTACAAAGCGGGAAATCATCAGGCCCTGATGGTTACCCCGTAGAGTTTTATAAGAAATTCTCCACTCAGCTAGCTCCACTCTTATTGGTAACATTTACAGAAGCTAAAGACCACCAAATACTACCTCAAACATTTCGACAAGCATTAATCACCGTCTTTCCTAAACAAAATAAGGACTTGTTACAATGTGCATCATATAGACCAATTTCACTCCTGAATAATGATGTTAAGATACTCTCAAAAATCCTAGCTAGAAGGATGGAGAAAGTGCTGCCCTCGGTAATATCACAGGATCAAACTGGATTTATTAAAGGCCGACATCTATCTTCAAATCTCCGACGCTTGTTTAATGTTATATATTCACCAGCAAAATCAAACACCCCAGAGATATTACTATCATTAGACGCAGAAAAGGCATTTGACATGATCGAATGGAATTACCTTTTCACTGCATTGGAGAAATTTGGGTTTGGCCCGAATATTTGTGCTTGGATTAAACTACTGTATACCAGTCCAGAAGCTTCAGTTTGTATTAATAAAATTTGCTCAGACTACTTTAAACTAGAACGTGGTACCAGACAAGGATGTCCCTTGTCGCCACTGTTGTTTGCAATTGCTATTGAACCACTGGCGGTTCACTGCCGAAATTCTCATCAGATAAAGGGGATTGTCAGAGAAGGACTGGAACAGAAAATTTCTCTATATGCAGATGATATGGTCTTATATATATCGGACCCAGAAAACACTGTCCCTGCTGTTTTAACAGCACTAACAGAATTTCAAAAGATATCTGGTCTTAGAATTAATCTGAATAAAAGTATACTCTTTCCAGTGAACTCACAAGCATATAATATTAAATTAGACACCCTACCTTTTACCATAGCAGATCAGTTTAAATACCTAGGGGTAAATATCACAAGTAAACATAAAGCTCTTTATCAACAAAATTTTGGCGTCTGTATGGAAAAAATTAAGCAAGACTTGCATAGATGGTCAACCCTTCATCTCACTCTAGCCGGAAGAATTAACATTGTTAAGATGAATATCCTTCCTAAACTTCTCTTTTTATTTCAAAACATTTCAATATATATCAATAAATCGTTTTTTAAACAGTTAGATTCAATAATAACCTCATTCATTTGGAACTCAAAACACCCACGTATCCGAAGAGCGACCCTACAAAGACCTCAAACAGAAGGTGGCATGGCTTTACCTAATTTTCAGTTTTATTACTGGGCAGCAAACATACAAGCCATAAAAACCTGGACACAAATAAATGCACATACACAGGCTTGGTCTGCAATAGAAGTAAAATCCTGTAGTACTTCTTTATATTCCCTGCTCTGCTCTCCAATAAATGAAAGTTATCGCAAATATACTAATAACCTAATTGTGCTTTACTCACTCAGAATATGGAACCAAATTAGGAAGCACTTTAAGATGGAAAATCTTTTATCAGTGGCACCTCTGCAAGGGAACCACCTCTTTCAACCTTCGCAAGTATATCCAGTTTTTAATACCTGGAAAAGTTTTGGGATTAAAATGCTCAGAGATCTTTATATAGACAACATATTTACATCTTTTGAACAATTACGTTCAAAATTTAACCTCCCAGCTACACATTTCTTTTACTATCTTCAAATTAGAAATTTTGTTAAACAGAAATTGCCCGATTTCCCCCACCTTGCACCCTCCACAATGCTGGAAAAAATACTGCTCAATTCCGAGGAAACAAACACTATTTCCGCAATATATAAAATCTTATTAGAGTCCCTACATTTCAAAGATCCAAGAGGACATTGGGAAGAAGATCTCTTAATCAATATATCAGAAAAGGAGTGGAAGGTAGCAAAGCAGAGAATTCACTCGAGTTCTATATGCGCAAAGCATAGAATTATTCAACTAAAAATTATATATCGAGCTCATCTGTCTCGCTTAAAACTGTCCAAAATGTTTCCAGGCCAGGATCCAACCTGCGAGCGCTGCAACCAAGCTCCTGCCTCACTGGGTCACATGTTCTGGGCCTGCACCAAACTAACATCATTTTGGACAAAAATTTTTAAGTGCCTCTCAGACAGCCTTAGTATCACAATCCCTCCTAACCCACTAACAGCTGTGTTTGGTGTCCTTCCAGATGGACTTGAATTGGAGAAGGACAAACAAACGGTGATTGCATTCACTACACTCTTGGCACGCAGACTTATTTTGTTAAATTGGAAGAATCCTAATTCTCCTCTTATAAGTCAGTGGGAAACTGATGTTTTATATTATTTGAAATTGGAAAAAATCAAATTTTCAGTTAGAGGATCTGTACAAAATTTTTTCAAAACTTGGCAGGATTTAATCAATATTATTTTAGAATAAGAGAATTAACTATTATTGCATTTAACTCCCTTCTCCATCTCTTATTTATATAGATATTTACTTCTCCCCTTCTTTTGTCTAATGTTGCCTTATTAAAAAGCTTAAAGAAATTTTCCTTTAGCTAAGCTCTCCTTCTCAGGGGTGGGGTTTGATTTGTTTTCAAATTTGTTGGGTTATAAATTGATCTGTTTGTATGGAATGATTACAATGAAAATTAATAAAATAAAAATATTTAAAAAAAAAAAAAAAATTTTAAGTACAATACACAGTGGCATTTTCACCACTATCCAAGTGGCCTGCCCTTTCATTTTTAACACATTTGGACATGTTCATAGTGAGGCACACACAATGGTAAGTAGATTTACACATCCATGTGTGCCTATCTGCCTACAATGATGCTTTTGTGTTTGAGAAAGTAAACTAAAAATAAGACAGCCACACATTTTCTTAAACACAGAATAAAAGGAAACAGAATTCAAAACATTTCATCCCATTACCTTGTTGACGTTTCCCTACAAGTCATAGCAGACTGAGCAGAACAGTCCAGACCTCTGTAACCTGAATAACAGTGACCTTCTGGAAAATTCCCAAACTCTTTCAAGCTAACAGAGATCATCTCTCCAGCTGACCTGGATACTCCCTGTGTCTCCTCCCAGCAGGCCAACCCTGATAAACTCCTAAGAGAGGTGCCAAGGGAGCATCCTCCCTATAGGCCCAAAGGCTCCTTGCAATACAGAGAAGGACTGGTTCTCCTTGTAGGTCCTGCCAAATTGCCTAATTCCTCAGAAAGTGTGGGTGGAAATGTGTGCAACCTGCAACTACAACTTAATTCTTCCTTTAACTTCCTAGAGGTTGTCTTCATAGGAGAAGATTAGCACAAAGACTGATCAAAAAATTTGATTTTTTTACACTCAATCAATTAATTGTTCAGAGCTAATCATGGAAAATTAAGAGCAGGAAATGAAACAGACCAGAACAAATCTAATGCCTGAATTCTAAAGCCACAGCACCAAATCACTGTTATTATAAACTGAACACTTCTGTCCTGACAGGTGAGCCAAACACTAAGATACTTGAACTCTTCCACTTGGAGCACCTGCTGTCCTCTCACCCGTACAGAGTAAGATAGTCCTTCAGAGCAAAGACCATAGCCTCGCATTTGTAGGTGTTGGCATTCCACTCTCAGTGCTCCAATGTGCTTTGGAGATGAAAGTCAAATGAGAATAAGAAGACAAAATCATTTGCAATAAGCAGAGATGCAATCCTCTGCTCCGAATCTCGGCTGTATAGTCCAAAAAAACCACAAGCAACATGATGAGATGAGACAAGAAGAGTCAAGACACGCCAATGGCAGAGTCCCATGCAAATATGACAATCACTGCCTAAACACAAGGCCTGAATGGCCAGCAATGGTGGCCCAAGTTTTCTCTAAGTCCCCAAAACATTTAGATGGAATTAAAAATTCTCACAACCCCTAAAGATATCTGTGCAGGAACAATGTGTACAGGGAAGGATGTACTGGATCTGAGGTTCAACTAAAGCTGGAGTCTCTTTCCCCGAATTGCACCATTGGCTTTTCACGGAGGCTAACTGAGGAGTGTGACTCCCTGGCGATTGAGGTTAGCTCTCCTGCTCTATTTTGAGATCAGATTTAAACACTGTGATGGATGGCCAGGGCCATTACCCGAGGGAGAGAGCACGTTTGGGGCATTATCTTCCCAGGGATGTTAGAGGGCAGCCCACTCCAGCCAAGGAGCCAGAGTCGGGAGGAGTTGGACAAAGCTTGGTGGAGGCGGAGTAGAGACAGAGACAGAGAGAGGAAGAGGCCAGAATAAAAGAAAGGACTGTGTTATTTGGTGCTTGTACTGTGCAGTGTTGGGGGAAGCAAAAGAAAAAAAAAGCAAAAGACTGGGATCTGCGTGTCTGTGTCGGGGTTGGGGAGCTGTATATCCCCTGGTGGTCCATAACACATAGTTTCAAACAGCTATCAGCCCATGGTGGTCATGAGGATGTACAGACGGTTTCATTTGTCAGCTGACTTGTTCACACCTCACTAGCTCCTTAAAACAGTCCCCTTCTTCTCTGTTCACCTTGTCAACCCTTGTTTAATAACCCATCACTCAACTGCTGAGCAAATAGAAAAATTGACATTTTTTTGACTTGTGACACTAAAATGAATTAAGCTGGTACAAAAAAAGGAATGGTTGCATTTAATTACGCAGGCTAAGGATTACCTAAAAGTTTTCACGTGAAGTTGGCATTTTCTGCCAGTTCCATCCTGCACTGCACTTTATTAAAAGAAACTATCTGGAATGTCTTATCATCGGGAAACCCTTACTGGTCAAAAAAATTCCCTCCAGTTTCTCTTACTATTGACTTACTGTATTCAGGGGTAATTCACATCCTTACTTGTCCAAGTCAAAAGAAAAGTATGATGACTTTAAGGCAAACCTGTGTGGAGATTTGCCCCATCCTTGCTAAATATGACATGAGTTATAAACAAAGATAAAAAATGGACAACACAGCAGTTTTCATCACTGCATGTGGAGTACAGTTGATTACAAAGACCAATGAACAATCACAAAGGAATAATTGAGGTGCACAGATTGGGGCTTTCACTGACTAATATTTTATTGTTAGTGATGTCCTCCTCTTGTTTCTGTGTCCACAGTTCATTTGTCTTAATCTTCTCCATTCTCATCATATTCTACTTCTTCACCATCAGTAAGTCTAAGCCAAGAACTGCATTCATCCACCTTCTGAATTCACAGCCTGTCTCATTTGTATTGCAGTCTAGACAAGACTCATTGTTATTTGCATTTGCTTCAAGTATACCAGGTGGCTAACCCAAACCTTTATCTGTCTCTTTGCTATATTTTTTACTATATACAGTATCTACTTTATACTTTACTACATATATTTATGTATATCTGTGTGTGTGTGTTTTATAATAGAGTTAATGAGACTTACCACATTTGTCATGGAATAGTCCACTCTCGTACCTCCTAAGTTTAACAAACTCTCCTACCACCCATTTAATCACTGATTATGAGTGATGGCTGCCCTTACCTATCGCGCCTCAGTGGTCCACAAAGGGACTCACTAGTTTTGGCTTGAGTAGAACACACAGGTGTCCTGTAAACACTGGAAACTGATACACCTTACCTGTGGCCACTTATTAAGACATTTTACTCCTCCCTGTGCTGCTCACTATTGAAGGGGTCCTTTTCATCCACTAATCCTGTGGAAAAGAAGAACCTAGCAACATTCTGTATTTATTTTATTACCTCAATTACTCAAGATGAACAGACAAAGTATAGTAGCTGTAAAGCAAAGCAATATTTACTAAGATGTATGAAAAATCAGTTAACAATACAGAAATATAAATACATAATAGTAGATGGGTAGCATAATCCAGATATAAAGCCTCTATGAGCATCCAAACATTTTACACTAGGAAAACAAAAAGAAAGATACTATTAGTAAGGACATGAAAACTGAAGAACTGCACCAGGAATAGCATTTGTACAATAAAGTGTGCTTGAAGACGGCTTGTTGAAAATCAGAAGTCAAGCTGATGCATGGATGGTATCTCTTGGGTCCATCTGAATTGAGTCTCCACTCATGTGACATTTTGGGCTTTGTCACATTCCTCAGTGATAATGATTGATAACTTTTTTTTTTATATTTGTCACAAAATCTGTTTATTCTTTTCAGGTACATCCTGTCCCATCCATAATTATAGACAAAACTGGTTAATTTGACACAGAATTCTTAACACACATTAACATGCACAAATCTACAAAGATGCTGCACTGTACTTAATGAGTTCAGCATTCTGTAAGAATGAAAAGTAAAGTAAAAGTTCAAATTCATATACAGTTCATTGCAGCACGTCTGAACACCCAGTAGACAGGGCAGAGTGCAGCTTGATTTTAAATATAGTACCTGCAGTCCGAAATATGATGATTATATGTTCCATAATAATATGCATATGTACAGTATAAACGAATACATACACAGTGTATTCATGTATAGATATTAGTTTCTTTTTCTTTTCATGGGATGGATAACCCATTTATCATGATAGTTCATATATGACCAGCGAAATGTAAAGAATACCAATGATGTACTTGTGATTGTTTTAAAGACCCAGCTAAATAATTGCGGAGGAGCAAGTGAAACATTCAAATTAATAATTAAAAAATGCAGCATAGAAAGAGCAACAGTTCTAGTTTCTTAAGGAGCATTGGTCATGTTATTAGTTTAAATTACATAATCCAAAATGCAGCAATGGAAAATTGAAAAGAAAACAAAAATTTTATTAGGCTTCTAGACAATAAAGTAATATAAATAAGAAATAGAGAGCAGTACAGATTGAAAAGTGTGAATATCTGACATTTTTAGATCAATATGGGACAATACTTTCCTATGGTAAATGATTATTTTATAGTAATAAAATAAACAATACCTTTTTGATACCAGTTACAGAGTATAGAATATAGAATAAGTATTCTTTTTTTATATATATATATTTTAATTATATATATTTTTGTATACAAAACAGAAGATCAAGATGGTTTTCAACTACAATGGTGTTAACTTACATTTGAACATGCTAATATCTGTTCTGTTCTACAGCCAATATCATTTGTTCAGTTTCGTTAAAATTTTGTTCAGATTGGATTTTTCCATGAGTTTGATCAATTAGGGAAAACTGTTTTCCTTTGGTTGCCTGCAAACAACCAAGCACTTTTTGTCAGTCAGTGAGCCAATCAGGGACATTTATTTATATAGAGAGATATTGACTGATTATCCACAACCTTAAAACCACCTGCCTAATATTGTGTAGGATCCCCCCAGTGCCACCAAAACTCGTTGAGACATGGACTCCACAAGACCTCTGAAGGTGTCCTTTGGTGTATGGAAAAAACCTGTAAGTTGAGAGGTGGGGCCACCATGGATCAGACTTGTTTTTCTAGCACATCCTAAAGATGCTCGATTGGATTGAGATCTGGAGAATTTTAAGCCCAAGTCAACACCTAGACCTCATTGCCATGTTCCTCAAAACATTCCTGAACAATTTTTGCACTGTGGCAGTGCGCATTATTCTTCTTGAAGAGGCCAATGCCATCAGGAAATACCATTGCCATGATGTATGTGGTCTGCAACAATCTTTAAGTATGTGGTTTGTGTCAAAATAACAGCCATATGAATGTCAGGACCCAAGGTTTCCCAGCAGAATATTCCCCAGAGCATCGAACTGCCTCAGCCGGCTTGTCTTCTTCCCATAGTGCATCCTGCTGCTACATGACGCACACTCAACTACCCATCCACATGATCTAAAAGAAAATGTGATTCATCAGACCAGGCTGCATTCTTCCTTTGCTCTATGGTCCAGTTCTGAAGCTCACATGCCCATTGTAAACACTTTCAGTGGTGGACAGGGGTCAGCATGTGCACTCTGGCTGGTCTGCAGCTATGCTGCCCCATACACAGCAAGCTGCAATGCACTGTGTGCTCTGATACATTTCTTTCAAGGGCAGCATTACATTTTTCAGCAATTTGTGCTATAGTAGCTGTTCTGTGGTATCAGACCAGACGGGCTAGCCTTCACTCATCACATGCATCAATGAGCATTAGCTGCCCAAGACCCTGTCACCGGTTCACTAGTTGTCCTTTCTTGGCCAAGTGGTCTAGCAATCACAATCTGACCCTTGCCAAAGTCACTCAGATCCTTACACTTGCCTATTTTTTCTGCCTCCAACACATCACCTTCAAGAACTGACTGTTAACTTGATGCCTAACATATCCCACCCCTTGACAAGTGCCACTGTAACAAGAGAAATAATGATATTCACTTTACCTGTCAGTGATTTTAATGTAGTAAAGCAAAATTAGAGAATTCAGCATCTGTCAAATATAATGTACTAGTTAAACTCAACAGCACTGTTTTGGAGAAAATGATAAATAAAAAATAAATGAATGTATAAACAATGAATATAATTTTTATACATTTATTTTTGCAATGTGCATATTTTCCCTATAATGTTTTAACCAGAAATAGACAAATGTAAAATACTTAACGTCACAAACTTTATTCATCATATAGTATGTAAAATGCAGAAATAAAACTGACTACGACACTGAATTTCTTCAATGATCTCTATTTATTGCTTTAAATAATACACCATGTGATATTTACATAGATAAAGTACATAATTACCTCTCCAACATGAATATCAGTACAAAGATGTTACAATGTTACATACACACAGACAGACACACTCTACACACATTATTTATTGAAATAACAGAACATAGAGTACGCACTGCTGAAAATAAAAAGTAAATGTACCGTTGGGTAGATCTGAACAAATAATCAAGGCTTTTTGTACCAAAATAATCACCACTGGTTTTAAGTTTTGAAAAATCAATGATAAAATGTTATCACACTCTAAATAAGTATTGTTCTGTAAATCATTGAATGCAGGCAAAAGTTATCAACTGTTAAACAAATATAAAGAGCGCATATACGTATTAAAGGTTATCTCCATGCTAATCTGAAGATGTAATATGTGTCCAGACCCTTTGTGCTTTTGGATTAAATGTAGATTATGAAGGATACAGGACGTCATCAAGAACATTTTTCAAAAACATCGCTTTTAAATGGAGTTAAGCTTATCCATATTTAATAGTAAAATATAAGGAGAAAGCTCGTGTGAATCTGCCAAAAATGTAACATATAGCATAATATATGGCTAATAACTCAAAGGCAGTATTTTTTGTAAATGCCATAAGGCAGTGGTTCTCAAACTCAGTCAAGGGGACTCCCCTGTAGCTGCAGGTTTTGTACCAACCGATTTCTGATTTTAATTAGACTCCTTGCATAATTAAGCAAGCAAATATTGTCCAGTTTCTATGGTTTGGGTTCAACATAAAAATTTGTGTACCAAAAATTCATGTATGTTACATGGGGATAATCTAGTGTTTTTTTTTTTTTTTTTTTTTAAGTTGGTTTTTAATATTTTGATCCTCATGATGATTGTCATTTTGCTTTACCAGACATTCTGATTATTTAATCCAATATATACCAATACATGCAGTAGAGGACCTGATGCAGAAGTAGTTGTAGTCTGTTGGCAAACAGTGTTGTTTGCCCAGATGTCCACTTTTTTCGTTATTGTCATTCTAAGGATATAGTTAATGCAGCAAACTTCAGAGATAAAGGGCAAATTAGATAGGAAAGTGGCAATAGACTGTTAAGCATTTAAAGCTATAGCAAAAATATTAATATTTCTGAATGTCTTAGAAATGTAAAAATCACACTGCTATGCTTTTCTGAATATAGACTAAGAGAAAAGAAAAACAAAACACAAACAGACCAGGTAATTAAACAAGAGGTAAAAATGACCCACTAATTTTGAAACTGGGTGGAATAAAAACCTGAAGCCACTGTGGGTCCCCAGGACTGAGTTTGAGAACCCTAATGATGAACTGGCACCCTGACTGGAATGAAGGGAGATCCCTTACACAGCCCTGGTTTCTGTATGACTCAGAAGTGCTCCGGATGACCACTGCTGCGACACCAGAAACCTTCCAGAATTGGGTTTAAAAGAATCCTGCCGTATCTCCTCAGTGAGAGGAAGAAGAATTTACTAAGTATCAAGCTTATCTGTTTAAGTGGACCTGATGAGAGATGAGATCAAATTGATTTGTGGGGTCACAGTAACATGGGTGAATGTCAAAGGGTTTCAAACACCACTGTTTCAAGAAAACAATACTTGCTTGTTGTGTCATTTTGTTCGCCTACTCTACTGCTGTACAAATGGAAACTGGTAATCTAGATAAACCTGAGAAAACTACATTTGTATTGCAATGAACAATTCAAACACACTTTTAGTATTTGGCTGATGATCTTTATTATTATCTTTGGCTCACCTGATGGCCATTACTGCTATCTTTCTTTCATTCTTTCTCTCTTGCTTAGTGGTGGAAGGCGCTTCAAATATGACTGTTGGGTGGGGCATTTTTATTAAATGTTTATGGTTTATTGAATGCCAAAGGTTAATCAGAATCCTACCCTCGTTAACTGCCACTGTCTTATGACAAGCAGAACTAAAGTATCCACTTAGGTCTTCTTAGTGCAGCAACAAAATGGAGCAAAATGTTTATCTTTAGAATAAATTATAAAAACCACTGAAACGTCACCTATGATTTAAGACTCACCTCTCATCTCATCCAGGGTAGGCTCTAGTCTCTTGTAAGCAATAACTGGATAAAGCAGATGTAAACAAGAATGGATGAATTTCTGTAAGAAGTATGACTGGGAAGGAAAAATGTTAAAAGTTGGGAATGCCAAAGAAAAAATGCAGGGGCCATCTACCTTTCACCCATTATGTTTAAATGCTAATTTTCATTATTGATCAAGTGCTCAGTTGAATAATGGAAAGCAGCTGGAACGAAAAACAAAATTCCAGTGACTTATTTAGGTTTGAAAAGTAAAGGTGTGCCTGCTTAATACACATAGCACTGCATATCGCACAAAATGAAACGTGGGAAACACCTTATGCAGTGCCAATAAGTTTTTTAAAAATAAACTCCGGCTGATTCTCACCAATTATTACCACCCAAGCAATAGCAGTCAGGTGAGAAAGTAATTGATCGTCAGTTACAAAAAAAAGAAAAAAAAAACAGAGGCTGACTTTAAAAAGGCCACGTGGAGCTTAAACCACATGGGGCCGTGTCTATTACTTGTTAATAACTAATTGGCTCAGTTGGGAGCTGCGCTGAAACAGAAGCTTACAAAAAGTATCTTTAATGCCAGCTTGAATAAACACCAAATTTAAACTGACGTTTACTGATATTCACAAAATCACATTTAGTATTCTGCAGTTTCATATAAGCACTACAGGCTATTGGTAGGATATGAAACCACAACTTACATACACATGGGATAATTCATCAAGTAGTGTAGTGGACAATAGGACTTTAGGGACCGTCAAATCTCAACTCAGTGTCATTTTCTGGAATCCAGGTTAATAGGATTGGTGAGCTTTGTTTGGATGAATGTCCTGTTATCATCAAGACAGTCAATGTAACTCTAAATTTATCTGGTGTGAGTGACAGCAAGTGTGTTCATGAATGTGAACTCTGTCTAGTGCTCCTACCTTGCAACTTCTGCTGAAATGGATTAAAAGCAGACTTAATGGAAGGACTTTTTGTACAGCAAATTATGAAGAGTGCTAGCTGGCTGAATAATTAACTTACTGTTTGCCACAGGGTCTCATAAAACATGCAAAAAGAGTTTTCTAAACATTAATGTATGCTTGAAGGTTTTCTAACATATTAGCATACTGCACATTATATTCTAGACTAGCTATGTGTGGTCTTTGGGACAAAAAACAACCCAAACACTCTCTAGCAGTTTTACTGTAACTAGGAGAAGTGTCAGCTAACTCTTAAGAATTACCCCGTGCAAAGCACGTGGACCCACTTTTGTAAGAAGACACTAGCAATACCATATCATAGCCGTATCACTGGCATATGAGTCCTGTAAATCTTTGTCTTGAGAAAATAATCTTCAGATAGATAATGTTTTTATTGAAAATTTCAAGCCTTGCCCTCCATTGCTGAGGTGTTTCATTTGCATGTTGTTGAGCCACCACGATTGCTTCGTTTTAATGTTGTGTCTCTTCATCTGTGTCATTAACAAAATGCCATTGTTGTGCGGTGGCGTTTGTGCACACAGGTCTTTTGTAGTGAGAAGCGAGGTACATGCATGCACTGAAAAAAATTAAAAGTGCATGCATGAGCCATCTACTGACTGTGGTTAAGTGTGAGCAGAGCAGACTGCTCCATACACACACACACACACACACACAGAGGTCTTTCGCTTATACTGTATATGTCTAATGGTTTCTATGGCATTGGTTTACTGGATCTTTGAGAATTTGCTATTCATTTTCATTGCTGCATTTTCCTGTTCATTGCAGTTATTTGTCAAGCTGGCAGTACTAGATGCAAAGTGCATTCCTCTGAATCACAAACTGACTTGAACTTGATATCTGTGAGAGAGTACTCAAGGAAAATATGCAAATACATTCTGAGGTTGCTGGCAATTCATCTGCTATCTCTGACTTGCTGCCTCAAGATACCTACAGTATCTGTCAGATGCAAAAACATATGCAGAAACAACTGTATTGCAGTTCAACACTAGTCAAGTTTTACTATATGGAGGCATTGTATAAAATAAAGATGATTGCAACTGTTATTAAAGCTGATGTGACATTACACGATTTATAGTTAAAGGGGATGTCAAACTTGATGGCTGCGGTTGCTGACCCTTCTCAGTGCATGTCAAATCAGATGACTTTCCAGGACAATTTCATATCTCCAAAGTATTGCAAACTTTGCCTTTTTGCTGAATGTGCTGTCTAACGGAGCTGGTATCTGTGTGAAGGTATTACAGGTATGGCGAGTTCAGCTGCAATTCCTTTTTTCTAGTCTTTTGTAGTATGTAAAACATGAGATATCAGAAAGATGAGCCTCTCTTATGTTTGCCAGGACCACAACACCTGTGTTCCTTATTCATCATGGCTGCTGTAGGACAAACTGGTATTAACTATTTTGCTATGCTTTGGGACATAAGTCCTTGTATTAAAAATTATCTGCCAGACACTCTTAATATCTCCTATATGTCTCAGTACTCTTAACAGGGCCCCATTGAAATGTAGCCACTGCACCTTATACAATAAAATGATCAATCATCAAGTGACACTGAAGATTGGTCTTGTCATGGCACCAGTTTACTTACTAGAACAAACAGGCATAATGCAAGGATAGACAACCCTGATAGCCAAAACAAAAGCAGCAATTGTCTACCAACAGAATGGGCTTACGTGCACTGAAGAAACCAATGACAAGATGTCTAATCTTTCCTTTAAAACCCTTGCCCACCTAAAATCTGTGGTCTTTCTCTATCAAGCTCTCTGCTCTCAATCTGGCCATAACTTCTGCTCTCCACAGCAGCATGCAGTCACAATAACGGTTGGAGCAATCCCTTTTACTCCAAAGGGCAACCATGCTAATCTGGAAAGATGGGAGACTGGTCTGTATTGAAGTTGGATGTTGGGGCCACAATTCCAAACCTTGCTAAGAAAAAGTGCACAAGCAGGAATGAGCCCATCCTTAAAAGTCAAACATTCATACTGCTAATGATGGAAGCTAACTAAACACAAGATGTAAAGGAGGCCATGTTATCTACCAACAAAGGATGTTGCATGTAAAAACCTCAAAAGAGAAATCTGTAGTACTGCCCGCAACCAGAAAGTACGACCAAGAGCTCCTAAACAAAATAAGAAAAGTGCATGAAGATCCTTCTGTGTGTGAGGAGAAAGGAAAGGAACAAAGCATCACCTACACCAAACCATAAGTGCATCTACTTTAATTCCAAGAACTATTACTTGTAACTTAATAGATAAGTTATATTATGGAATTGGAATCACCGTAACTGAAAAGTAGTAACTTTTGTTAAGTTTTTAGCTGTTAAAAGTTTGTTCCTAAATCCATTAGGAAAGATTAAAGTGGAAAAGTGGTGTAATACGAAATGGCCTTAATTAAATTAATCCACTTAAATAAATTAAAAACTGCAACTATATTTAGTTAGATGCAAGAAAACTTAATCAAAATCACTCATCACATTCACTTTCATTGTTTGTAAGCTCTCTTTTGTTCCAATTCTGCTTAATCAAAGTTCATCTTTATGTGAAGTGTACTGTATATCTGACCTGATCTACAGGAAAGCTCCACGAAAAGAAAGAAATTGTCAAATCTCCTTAAAATATAAAAATAAGGGGCCACAAACCATTACAGGATATTTTCCAGTGGTTAATTAAAACTGAACTTAGCAGTATTTGAGAACATAATAGTGTATGAAAATGTAATTATTTATTGTGAAAATATGTTAAAGGTATACTTGTAACTTACGGCAACAAAGTAGTTACCAGGAATTATTAATGCAGGTATGTAAATAAGCAATTAATTGATTTAAATTCTAATCACAAGAATTGGTTCACAGCCCAACTACAAACAAAATGACTCACCTTGTGAAATATCAGTCAGAGCTGTTCAGTGTATCCAGGTGGGTTTTATGCACCACAACTGAGTATTCCCTGTTTTGCTGTGGAAATCCCACAAGGCAGCAGCTTTTTAGGTAGGTATAATACTCACTGATCATGGCTCAACACTAATAACCTATAAATCCTAAAATACATGAAATCCTTTTCAACATTAAAACAAGATTTCAGTGGGAAGAACTGAGTCAAGGGATTTACTTATTAAGTGTAAGACAAATAGACTGACATATTTTTGACAATTCGGCTATAATTACAACTTTAGCAAAGAAAGAGAAAATAATAAATTGTAATACATTAAAATATAGAATATAATATTTATTATATGTAATATCCATTATAACTTATAATGTATTTAGATCATATTTACTGTTTAGAGTGCCTTGAAAAGGTACATACTGTATTTTAGACAGAGCTGTATGAAATAAAGGTGACTTCACTTATAGACTGAAATACTTAAACCAAATAACAAAAAATGTTAAATATATTACTTAGTATTAAGCATCTTGGATTCATGTGATTTCAAACTAAAGTTGCAAGTGTTTGAGTCATGCCATAGAAGGAAAGAGTGCTGGTCTTAGCGATTTCAGTGAAAAATGTCTTTTTTTGTTCTTGGCTTGGTACATAACAGCAGGACTGCTTTAAGGCAAACCTGCATGCTGAGATTCAAACCATGAATGCCAGAAGGCCACATTATCAGCCTTTTTTCCCCTCTGCCGTGTTATCAGTATAATTGCACAGAGCAACTCTCCAGGAATTGCAGCTGCTATTTTTCAGTAGCTGAAAAATAAGATATCCTCCTTGTCTTGACAGGAAAAATGGATGCAGCCTTAGTAAGCCTCCCACTTGATTGTTAAATAATATTCATTTCATATGTAAAGAAAAATAGGTTTTACAGTTTAAAAATAGACCTGGTAAAAACGTCTTTATTTACTGGATGCTACAAAACTTTAAATTTGATTATGATAAACATGTTTTGAAGATGGATGGATTTTTTCATTTATGTTGCAAGAATTTAATGAGTTCTTTGTCTTACCTAACTTTACACATACACAGCATTTTCCTGTTTATGTTTTACACTGACTATACCTAGCCTTGTTAGACATGGGGTTCTAAAAAATATTAGCTAAAACTTCAAAAACATGAGTGAGAACTCAAATCTTGAAAGTTGAGAACTGCTATTTTCCCAGTGGATTAACAACTGTACAAACTGAAACCAGGGATGATACTTTGATCTTAAATGTCGAGGGTATGTTGGCAGAGATTTGGGGGGGAGGAGCGGTCTGCATGACATTTGTAATGTTTGAAGTATGACTCATGCTGCCGCTACTACCCCATTAGGAAATTTCAGAATGATAACTTGATGTTAATTATCACTGGCAACATAGTGATTTTACAAAAGTGCTAAGGATACATTACAAAATGGAGGGGAATTATCTCAAGCTTACATTACGCTTTTTTCTGAAATCATGAAAATGATGGCCAAGCTGTACACATGTGCCTTCAGAATGTACTTAACCAAATTTTGATGTTATACACATGTAAATTAAAACTAAAATACACACCAGTAATCAATGTGGTTATGAACCATTTATCATTGCTGCCTCAAAGCTCAAGGGACCCACATTCAGTATGCATTATCCTAACATGTGTCTGCATGAAATTATTTTGGGCTCTCAAGCATCTTCTTCTATTTCATTACAAGCAGATCCATATCTTGTCAATTGTTAGTTTGAAATTGGGCCATGGCATGTGTGTGAACTTTAATGCAACCTGTGTTGGTTTGGAAAGAAAGAAAGAAAGAAAGAAAGAAAGAAAGAAAGAAAGAAAGAAAGAAAGAAAGAAAGAAAGAAAGAAAGAAAGAAAGAAAGAAGCTTAATTACACTTTATGGTGTACACAGTGTTTCATTTCATTTGATAGAACCAAATTAGAATAAGCAGGGCAAAGTGCACATAGATACTGCACAAAACCTGAAGCTGTGGTCAAAATGTTTCTTTTAGTTTGATGATGATCCAAAGCACAGGATCAAAACTAAATTACAGTGGCTCAGAAATTGAACCTTTAAATATACATACCTATAAACAAAATGACAAGTCTCTTTGAGAAAACCTTTGTAAGTCCTGACCCAAGCTGTAGCCAAAATTCTGTGGTACAACTTGAAATTCAAAGTGAAGGAAAAGAAATTGAGAGCTAGAGAAAATGTGCCAAGAAGAAGACACCAAAGTGGGCAAACAGTGGGCAAAGACGAGATACTGTATGTGCCAAAGATATTTACAGTAAAGCTGTCATTGAAGTTACTGGTGCCTTCACTAAATATTAATGTCAGTGGTCTGCATATTTATGTAAGTAGAACATTTATTATTCTTTAATTTATTTTCCGACATAAAACATATTTTATTCCCGGATGCGTAGAGTGGGTGTATGCGTCAGTGTGCCATACAATGGACTGGTAGTTCATTCAAGTTTGGTTCTTGCCTTGCATTGAATGCTGCCAGTAAAGGTGCTGGCTTCTTGATCTCTGGATTAAATGGGTTTAAAAATAGATAGCTGGATGAAAAATGAGTTAAATTCAAGCCTGTAAGTAAAAATATAACCTAGAAAAGTCATTAGTGTATAACTTAGCAAGATTTTAACATTCACCATTAAGCTGAGTAAAGTACTGCTGGAATTATTTTATTTTAAAGTCAAAATTTCTTTACACCACTAAATACCAGATTTGTCTGTACTCTTTGGTAGTTCACCGCTCCATTCCCTACACAGGTATGGAACGAATGGCTCATTTAATCGAAAGCTAATTACTTTTTTGCTTTGCGCCCTCCCCCAACATAATCTTGTCCTCGTCAATTGCTATCGTAATGACCTATTTTATGACCTAAAAGATCAGCATCAGAGCGGCAAATAATTACGGAAATGTCATCTGAACTATTCTATAACTTGGTTCCTAGGGTGTAAAGCCTACTGACGATCACCTTCTCACATTTGCCTTCTTCGCAACCCAACCAAAATATTTAGGCTTCCTTGATATAATGAACAGAGATGCTGAGTGCTTTTCACATGTAATCAGATATATCTGTAAGATATTATATTGAAGTTTTTGTACGGTATTCAAATAGCATGCGATGTCATTGGCACTGACTGCATGGAGAAAAATGTTATAAGTAGTTAAAGAAAATGTACAATTAGTATAGAATTGCACAGTGCAAAATTCTGCAAATTGAAAAGAATGATTAAATAGACAAGCACAAGATCCTCAAAGAGAAATTCATTACAATATATAAATAAAGCTAGGAATATTTTTATCAATAGTATAAACAGTATAAAGGATAAAGGAAACAGTGTAAAAAGTAAAACAAATGAAAAGAAAAGAAGAACACCCATGAAAACTCAGCAAATCACGAGTTTGATACAAAAAGCCTCAATCTACCCATCCACACAGACTTGACTTTTTATGAGATTCTCAGCAATGTTATATTAATTAGACATGAAACACACTATTGGCACATCAAACAAACTCTAGAACACATCCTCAGTATCAAAACAATCCACAATTTCATACAAGGAAGTCAGAACCACCAGTCTTTTTTGACGTGTTAGTCCTCAGAACGCATAAGGTCCACATTGGAGAAGAGGGGATGTGACTGAGCAGATTCTGATATCTTGCAGCAACAGATTTTTTGTGAGATATTGGGGAAAACCTGACAGGAGATTTGAAAAGGATAAGTTCTGAAAGAAAATGGTGTGACATGACACAACATATGAAGAAACAGGGACACAATATTGTGACAACACATCAGAAGCTCTTACATATATTTCAGGATTACAAAGACAGAAAATCCATCTTTTTTTAATGTTCTTAATACAGCAAGAACACATCAACCATTACATCACGACACTGTCGATGACGTACAGAAGTGACCACCCAGTAAACTATTTGACTAATAAAACTGCACATTTCTCCTCTGGATTTTGTGTTCTGTGCACTGATTTATGCAAACATCATAAAATTCAAAGCTAGTCATTCATACTATATTTTGTTATTTACACAACTATGTTATGGATCAACTGATCCATAGATTCTTAACAGTAAAATGTACAAATGTATATCTGTTTTTATCAAATAGATTTTCACCAACAATGTACAAGTGGGCTGTATGGATGGCTTCTGCCCGGCATACTTTACCTTTAGCCATATAAAGGTAATCTCACTTTTAACTCCATAACTTTCAAATATCATGGCATTTATTAGAATTGAAAATGCTGATGACAGACAGAATGATATTTACACTTAAATGACCTTTTTTACAGGCTCTCCATTCCAGTCAGACTTTCTTGTTCATTGAAAGTGGTCTGTCAACTGAATTCCTGAACGGGTGGTGGGATTTCTTTTGAGGAGTGCACAGATTTTGAAGTCATACTGAGATTTTGAAGATTGTCTTTCTCACTTGTATACATTACAGCGAAAAAATAAAACATCCTCTACTACTTGAAGGACACGACTGACTATTAAAAATGAAAACATTTTGATTAATTCAGTCCATGAAAATTGAAATCAGATATTTTATCCAGATATAGCTTTACATGATGTTAATGTCTTACTGATTTTCTTTAGCAGTTATATAACAGCCAGCTACAGCGATCCACAAATTCCAAGATGATATGCACTTTCCAAATAAAAAATATATTCCTACAAAAGCACAGTTGTACAATTTAAAGCCACAAAATCAGCTTCAAATTCGCGTATACACTTTAAAGAACTGAATAAAAAGTTTAATGGCTATTGTTTATAGTTTACAGATTGCAGTCACATTTGCCTAAGCTTTTCTAACCCTCACTGCTGCCAGACTAAATAAACTGCCACCCAGGCGACTGCAAAAAAATACTCTGTCAAGTGATGATATACAGTATAATAGGTTTATAAAATGTGTAGCTTCTGAATCTCTTCTGACATTTTACAAGTATACTGAGTGAGGGGACAGACTCTCTCATTCCTCTGGAATCCTTCCTGATCAGAGCTACAGCAATAAAATGCAAAGGTGGAGTTGCTAATTCCACTCTGTTGGAGATGAGCTTTTGACATTTACAGTTCTCGCTTATCTGCTACGGTTGCTAGAATACAAACAAAGTGTACACAAACATTTTCTTAGTATCAAATTATACAAGATTCATTTTAAAACTAAATTTGAGTGCTTAAAATGGAAAAAGGTAAAACAACTGTGCTTCACAATTATTAAAAAGATTTGGGAGTGTGCTTTTTTAAAGTCGTAGTTTCCTCCTGTGAGGCAGATTTATAAGGCGAACTGGATGCCTTGCTCAATACTGTCCTTGTTGGGAAAAGAAAGATCAAAATGTTTGAAGCACAGTTAATGGCAACCTACTGCATAGAGATATACAGTGATTTTGATATACACAACGCAACTTGATTCTACCTCAGAAAAATGATGAAGGCTTCTCCTGTAATGGCTTGTATCTCTAGAAGTATTTACAGTATAGAACATACGGCGTAGCTCAAGCCATGCTTGTTCATGGTAGGCCTCATTGAGTACATAAAAATATATACAAATATTTAGAAAAAATAAACTGTGGCAATAAATTTAATCTCATAAAACACAAACAATTTTCTGGGGAATCACTAAAAAGAAACTATATAATACACACAGTGACAGAGTGTTTAGAAAAGAGCTACAGAAGAACAAAACTTAAGTTTAATATGGCATTCCAGATTCAGCAGAAAACAACAGGCAAGAGGACAGCATCTGAAGTCTTTGGCTGCAACTCTTCTTTTGTTGCCATTATCTGCTTCGTGTGCATCCAAAATAAAATTCAGAAGGTGTCAACTGACCCCTTCCATTCAGTCATTGAGGTGCAAAACCTGAACAGATTCACCTCTTCACAGAACATACCAAAAGATTGTATAAGATTTGAAGTTTTTAATTTACGATAAAGAAATTGCTGTCTTTTAATATACTATATTAACAGTGTGTTTAAAAAAATATATGTTTATCTTGAGTCATGCAGTAGGTTTACTGTATGTACAGGATTGGGTCCTGCCTTGCACCTGATGCTACCAGGATTGACTCCAGTGAACTAAGTAGATTTGAGAAATGGATGGATGAAGAAATGGATGGATGACTGTGGCATATGATTATGAGATGTTGCCCTGTGCTTTTATGTGAATTTGCGCTGGTGTAACATTTGTGTTACATATATTTGTTGTGCAGTTTTTATTATAAGTGTCACAAATGTAAATTCCTGTGACTTAATGCTATTACAATAATGTATTGTACTGAAATTAAACAAACTGATCAGCCAACCTGTCCAGGATTGGTTCCTGCTTGCCACCTGAGGCTGCTGGAATAGGCTTTGGCTCCCATAAATAGAGTTGAAAAATGGATCGATAAAGGGATGAATTTTCCTGATTTAGGGCAAACAGATTCTACCTCATTCAAGTTTATAGGTGGCACCAGTGATAACAAACTGAAAAAAACTGTTTTGAAAATACGAACTGTACTTTATTGTTATTTCAACATTACCAATTGTTTCTGAGCAATCTAGTATATGGACGAATTCTCTCATTTTTAGCAAACATGCTAAAAAAGAAACACCCAAGAGCTCAGTTGAACTGAATTCTGCATACACACATTTAAATATCTGGTGACTTCTGTGAAACTAACAAAAGCATGCAGTAAGTTGTTTTAGCGCGTTATTAGGGCTGTGTCTGAATAGGCAGGAGCTTCTAGTTAAATGTAACTTACGGTTATGTTTTACATTTTTTAGCAATTCTATTAGGATATTATAAAATCTTGTACTTTTACTGCAAAATTTTAAACAGCCTCAATATTTAATATTGCTATAATAGAATGAAAATGTATAATTCAATAATGAAACGTTCTCAGTGTGCTTACATGTGCTTTGAATATATAACAGAATGGGAAGGTACAAAACCACTGAACCCTTAGAATGCACCTTGAAAAGTACTCATCCCCCAACACTTTTTTCATAAAAATGACTGTCACACCGTAAAATTTTGATTAACTTGACTGGGAATGTCCAGTATTTTTCACAGTAGTGACCAAAAAAAAAATTATAAATCACAAAAAATATAATTGTAAAAACTGTCAACAATTTGTAATTATTTCAACCTCCATCTAAGGTTCAGAACTTAGTTGAAAAACTTCCTACAGCTATTATAGCAAGTAGTCTTTTCGGATATGTCTCTTTTAAATTTACACAACATGATGGACCAAGGTTCATCTGTTCCTCCTTGCAAAATTGTGTAGGCTGTTCCAGGTCAGTTGGGAAGTGGTGGATGACATCACTTTTTAGGCCTCACCATAGATATTTAATAAGCCTAAGGTCGTAACTTTGATGGGACCACTCAAAGACATCATTTTTTTCATTTTAAGCCACTCCATTGTTGGACTAGCAGTATACTTTGGGTATTTGTTCTGTTGAAAAACAAACTTCCTACCATATTAACATTTCTGGCAGAAGGAAGCAGGTTCTCTTCCAGAAACCATCAATCCTGTCCAGATTGCCATTTTCAGCTGTTGAAACACATCTCCATAATATGATGCTGCCACTGCCACATTTTACGGTGCGGATAGTGTTACCTGGCTGATGTTCATCATTAAATTTTCACCACAAATAACACTTCGTGTTCAAGCCCAGAAGTTCTACTTTAGTCTCATTAGACCTCAAGAACTTCTGCCACATTCTTACAGTATTTTCAAAGTGACATTTTGCAAATTCTTAACTTTTTTTGTTCATCCAGGGCATCAACTTTGGCAGTTTTCCATAAAGGCCATTGAAGGCTGTTGAGTCCTGAACATCCTCTTTAATCACAGTAAAAGTAAAAAAGACAAACAGTATCATAGTAACCCCTCTAACTTTGAGATGGTCTTGAACTCTTCTGCAGATCTGTGCTTCTCTGTAATTACATCTCTGACTTACTTTGAATTCTCTTTGCTTGCCTTCATTTTGGTTTGCTTTGTGCAAAATCTCTACCATAATGTTAGACTGTAGTGATGGAAGAGTTACTTATTCTCAAAAATTAATTAAGAAAATCTGATCTATCTACTGTACTATCATTCCCACCAAGGTTAGAAAGATAATACAAAGCACAAAGTTAGCCTTGTATTTACAAAGGGCATTGTTATAATTGTGTATCCTCATTAAATTTTTCTGAGTGTAATACATTTTTTGTATATGTGTGCTATAGATTCTAGTATTCTATAGTATTCTATATTTTGAAACACGAAGATGCTGGAAATATATTTTACATCCAAAAGTATGCATACATCTCCAAATTATTGAGTTTAGGTGTTTCAGTCGCACCCATTGTTAAGAGGTGCATAAAATAAAGCACATAGACATGCAGCTTCCATTGACAAACATTGGCGGTTGAGTGGGCCATACTGAAGAGCTCATTGACTTTAAACGTGGCAAAGTCATAGAATGCCAAATTTAACACGAGTCAGTACATGAAATTTCTGGTCTGCCAGATTCACCCCAGTCAACTGTAAGTGCTAGTGTTGTGAAGTGGAAGGATCTTGGAACAACAACAGCTGAGCCACAAAGTGCTAAATCACGCAAAGTCTCAAAACTGGGCCATCCAAATACTGAAGCACATATAACAAAAAAAATCGCCTATCCTCTGTTTTATCTGTACACATGGCTAAGATCACTATGCTAGATGTCAAGCATCGGCTAGTGTGGTATAAAGCTTACCGCTATGGGACTCTGGATCAGTGAGGGCGTGTTCTCAGGAGTGATAAATCACGCTTCACTGTTTGGCAGTCTGATCATTTTGGCAGATGCCAGGAGAACACTACTTTCTGGACTACACAGTGCCTACTGCAAAGTTTGGTGGAGGAGGGATAATGGTGTTGGGCTGTTTTTTGGGGTTTGGGCTATGCCCCTTGTTTTTCAGGGAATGGTACTGCTAATGTTATTGCATACAAAGGCATTTTACACAACTGTGCACTTCCAGTTTTATGGCAACAGCCTAGGGAAGACCCTTTTCTGGTCTAGGTTGACTGTGCCCCTGTGCATATATCCTAGTCCTTAAAGACAAGGAGGAATTTGAATGTCCTGCACTGTAACCTTACCTCAACTTTATTGAACACCAATAACTGAACTGGAACACCAATTGCGAGTCAAGTCTTCCCATCCAACAACAGTATCTTACAAATCCTGTTTTGGTTGAATGCAAACCAAAATCTTGCAGAAAGCCTTACCAGAAGAGTGGAGGCTGTTATATCTGCACGGGGAGGGGCAACTCCACATTAATGTTTTCTGTTTTAGAATTGGGTGTCCAACAAGCTCAAATAGGTGTGATGTTTAGGTGATCAAGTCAGCAATCTTGGTGTTACCTTTGATAGTAACCTCTCTTTTGAGAAACAAGTAAATTCTGTAGTCAAGAGTTGCTTTTTCCAACTTCGTCTATTAGGTAAGATCAAGCCTTTTATTATCTTCTAGGTATCTTGAGAAAGCTACTCATGCTTTTATTTTTTCTCGCCTCGATTACTGCAGCTCGCTGTATTCTGGGATTAACAAATCTCTAATACACAGGTTACAGCTGGTCCAAAATGCTGCCACTCGCTTTCTGGTTGGGGCAAGAAAGTATGACTCTGTTTCTCCTATTTTACCTTCTTTACACTGGCTGTCTGACAGTTTTCGAATTGATTTTAAAATCCTGCTGCCAGTTTTTAAATCTTTACATGGGCTTGCTCCTGCCTATTTATCTGAATTGTGTGTTTTACACCAACCATCCAGAGTGTCTAGATCTTCTGGTCAGTTGTGTCTGGTTGTCCCTCATACCAAGTGTAAAACCAAGGGGGACAGGGCCTTTGCAGCTGTTGCGCCTCGCCTGTGGAACTCTTTACTCTTTTTTAGTCGTCTACAATTGAACTGTTCAAAACAAGATTAAAAACTCATTTCTATTCACTTGTATTCCGTGACCTTCAGTAATACTGATGGTTTCCTCTTTGTGATTATATAACATTACTTCTATTTATTATGTATCTTATTTTATGTTCATATACTTTATTTCTATTTATGTTTTAATGTTAATTGTTTTGTTTTTCTTTTATTCTATTATTGTAAAGCACTTTGACCACAGCATTACTATGTTGTTTTAAATGTGCTATATAAATAAATTGACATTGATCACTGTTATATTTCAACCAGGGTTCCTCCACTGGCTGGGATTCAAGGACTTGTTTATGTCTTTTTGTTCCATTTTGAGTAATTGAGGTAAGTTAATGTTATTCTTGTTTTTTGTCAGTTTTGTTTTCTATGCCTTTGCTATATGTGGGTCTCCACAAGAAGCACAGGCCACCTGCTCATCACTGCTAGGAACTGCCCTCCACCCTATAAATCCAAAGGTTCTTCCATAGTTCCTGGATGTTCATTTCAAATATGCTGAGAAATGAATTCTTGTGCTTTTTGTGAAATTGTGTGCTTAGTGATCTATTAGATTATGACCCTGCTCTGTATTTTGACTATTATTGGAATTTTGTATTGGGACTTTTGTTTGACTTGGATTGCTTTTTATGATGATTGTGCACTTCAGAGCTTCACTGTGTGGCAGACCATTTTTTATGAAAATACACTTTGTATTTATTAAGATCCTGTGCTTGCCCTCATTACTAGCTGGGGTTTGATGGCAAATCCCTTTTTAATGGACATTTTTGGAAGTGTTTTTGAGACTTACATGCTTTAGGACTCCTAGCCATAACATTCACAAACCATTAGACATTCAGTGTACTATTGTTTTTAATAAACCTCTTTTTACCAGAGTTTATTACATTGACTGTTTTAATATAATTATTCTTCTGCAACATCTATTTGTTTAGCAAGCGCCACCATTTTGGTTGACCTCTACTGTGACATGAGGGGGTGATCCCTGAAAGTCGTGATATTTTGCATCAGTATTTAAACCAGTGTCACTCTAATTATTATCTGAGTTTATGGGTAAAATCAAAAAGACTAGCGGTTTGTTTCTCTTTCATTTTTTTTTTGTACCTAGACTTTGCCACTTCTTTTAGGAAATTGTAGGAAGATTTTCAATTTGTTTTTTTTTTTGATTTGGCAAGATGTACACCATTTTGTAGATCAGCTTGAAAAATGTCAAAATATCTTTAGGGCTGATTACTTTTTCAACAAACTGTACATGCAAAAGCAAACAAAGATCTTTTAAATGAACATAAAATAATGGACATGGTGACAAAATAAACTCTGCTTAGGGAATCACGAGACACATGGCTCTGCTTCATGTGCTTTTTATAGGATATCTCTTTGGAATACATAACATCTTAATCATGTGATCTGTTACAGAAGAACACATTTCCAAACTCACTCAGTGCACTAAAATCAGTTTTTAAAAAATGACATATTTTCTTGAGAAGCGTAGAAATTTCCATGAATTAAATTATTAATAAAATTTTTTTTTAAACTTTTTTTCTTGTTTTGCTGTTGAAAAACACCCCAAAACAGCTATCTAGTATCATGTCAAAATTACTTAGTGAATGACTTTGGGAAGTTTGCTTTTTGTATTTTACTTGCAGTTTTCACATAAAATGTCTGTTCAAGTGGCATCTAAGTACATTTTTTTTTTTGTATTGACTCGACCAGTACTAGGTTTTACAACCCAGAATTTGGACATTAAAAAGTATGCACCCACTTCACGTTTTTACTTTATCTCCCAAATGCTGTGGCTGTCTTAAGACAGTGCTACTGTACCTGAAGATCTGAGATCAGTTTGAAAATGGTCAATGCTGCTCTTAAACAATTGCTAAGTGGCATAACTTAAAAATTGAGAATTTGTGCTATACTTCTTATACAATGAAAGACTCTTTGTGTGGTTTGGCTTGAACTTCAACTTTTTCAGCATTATAATGTGTTTACTTTATAATTTGCTTTTATTGCCTAGGTCATAATGCATCCGGCGCCGCCGTGAGTGGCAGCCTTTTCAGCAGCTCTGTGTATGACTGTATATGTATGTGTACTTTTCTACTTTTATTTTTCTATGTTTATTTATTGATCACTCCTATTTTTGTGAATTTCCCATTGGGATTAATAAAGTATCTATCTATCTATCTAATTTCAATGCTTATCTACCATGTACCATGTACCATGTTACCAGCAAATTTTTAATTAGCTGAAAATAGGGGGGGGCGGCATGGTGGCGCAGTGGGTAGCGCTGCTGCCTCGCAGTTGGGAGACCTGGGGACCCGGGTTCGCTTCCCGGGTCCTCCCTGCGTGGAGTTTGCATGTTCTCCCCGTGTCTGCGTGGGTTTCCTCCGGGCGCTCCGGTTTCCTCCCACAGTCCAAAGACATGCTGGTTAGGTGGATTGGCGATTCTCAATTGGCCCTAGTGTGTGCATGGTGTGTTTGTGTGTGTCCTGCGGTGGGTTGGCACCCTGCCCGGGATTGGTTCCTGCCTTGTGCCCTGTGTTGGCTGGGATTGGCTCCAGCAGACCCCCGTGACCCTGTGTTCGGATTCAGCGGGTTGGAAAATGGATGGATGAAAATAGGGGGTTTATGCAGCATACCCCAATTATCAGTATACCCTAATCTAAACTTCTAGGCAGTGAATAAATGATTACATTTACTTTCCCCAAATTAGATTTTTCTAAAAATCAATGCACTGATACCAAAGTCAAGAGTTTGCCCATTTGTCAACATTTTTATCATCTGATGAAGTTTGTTTCCATGCTAACATCACAAAACATCACTAAAGCAGGCAACCTTCATCACTAAAACCCATGTCAAATATCTTAACAGTCAGGTCTCTATCAAAGAGACTAAAACCTAATCTTTAAGTCACTGTAGCAACCATAATTAGTAACTTCTTCTGCCTAGCATTTTTAAATGTGACATTAAGCATTAGAACAGGTTAATTGCCTAATTATGTCAATGTCTGCACTTGTGATCATCATGTAGTGAGTGGCCATTTTATTGCATACACATTTCCAGTAACAGGTTGTGCTCACGTTTCAAGAACAGCCTTAATTAACTGGGGCAAGAATACAACAACATGCTGGGAACAATGCTTACAGAATTTGGTCCATGCATTACCAAACATATTCAGATTTTTTCAGCCACACTTTCATGCTGTGAATCTCAAGTTTCACCTGTCCAAAAGGTCCTCTACTGAATTTAAACTGAAAACTGTACGCATCATTGTAATAAAACTGTACTACCTTGTATCATGTGAAACAGAATGAACAGAATAAGGAACCAGAAAATGAGATGTAGTCGGAAGCCTAACAAAGTTTGAAACCAGAGAATCAGTACTATCTGTTGTCACTACTAAATCAGAAAACTTGTAATCAAAATAATCAGAGCATAAATTTGTTAAACAACACACATGCTGAAGTTTACAAGCTCTATCTGCAATCTCAGATAACCAGGAATTGCACAGAACTTTATGTAGTCATATTCATGAGGTTAGGTGTTATGCACTCCCAGCATCCTTGTAAAGTCACACCATTAACGAATATAAAAGTTATATTTTAGGTTCTGCAGTGTTATAAACCATAAACAGATCCTGACCTCACCAAAAAGGTGCATAGTCATAAAAAAATTTAAAATAAACCAAATCATAACAAAAATGAAGTCAGTGTAATGTTCATAGAAACAGCTTCAGATGATGCATGCTTTGTGACATGGTGTGTTATTCTGCTGAAAGCATTCATGTGAAAATAGGTATACCCTGGACATAAAGGGACATGCATTCAGCAACGATAGTTTGGGTTTGTCCCTAACTGACCAGGAATGGAACCTGTTGTGACCAACTGCTGCTGTAATCTGTGCTAAAACAAGTCCAATGGCATTTCTAACATATTCTTTTAATAGTGATTTTAATGTTTTTAAGTTAGGCCAGTTGACTTAACTGCCGGGCGGCACGGTGGCGCAGTGGGTAGCGCTGCTGCCTCGCAGTTGGGAGACCTGGGGACCTGGGTTCGATTCCCGGGTCCTCCCTGCGTGGAGTTTGCATGTTCTCCCTGTGTCTGCGTGGGTTTCCTCCGGGCGCTCCGGTTTCCTCCCACAATCCAAAGACATGCAGGTTAGGTGGATTGGCGATTCTACATTGGCCCTAGTGTGTGCTTGGTGTGTGGGTGTGTTTGTGTGTGTCCTGCGGTGGGTTGGCACCCTGCCCGGGATTGGTTCCCTGCCTTGTGCCCTGTGTTGGCTGGGATTGGCTCCAGCAGACCCCCGTGACCCTGTTTGGATTCAGCGGGTTGGGAAATGGATGGATGGATGGACTTAACTGCCTCAGATGTGAGTGGGTGCGATCAGGTTATTTACGGAGAAGAGGTACATTTAAAGACGAAATAGAAAGAGCAATTGCTCTTGGAAAGATCGGTTTGGCAAGAAACATTTGATGGCAAGAGGAAAGTACAGTAAGCATCGGTTATGTTGATTGATGTAAAGGGTTACACTTTAAAGATAAAAATGGCAAAATATTATTTGTTATTTCGATATAATGAATGAATCTATTGATCATTAAAATTCTTAAAATTGATTTCTCATTTACAGAAGTTTACAATTCAATGGTGTAACCAAAATTATTAGAAATAAGCCAAGCTGCTGCAACACTTTTACACTTTTTTGTCCTCAGATATTTTTCTAGTGTTTGTGTGAAATTCAAGAGATAAAACAGCAACATATGTGCATATGAAGCCAAAAAGAAATTGGGTACGAGAATTTATATTTTTCATTTTAACATCCATTTTTCCTGCATTACAGGGGCAGCAGCATTTAATGTCTATTATGTATTTTCATAACTTGCTATTGATTTGATGACTTCTCATTAATGCACTCAAGTTTTATTGAAAATAATTAACAGATAACAGGCTAACAGTAGTAAACTGGGATTTTTATACATGTAAAATAAAAAAAAATGCAGAATGAAGTAAATGAATCTGACATTGAATATGGTGTGATATGAGTGAGACCAATTTAAATCACAATAAACATTTCCAAAGATCATTTCAAGTCTACCTCATTAGGTAGTCACAGTGATTATAACAGTAAAACACATTTTTGGTGCTGGAAGCTTAAACAAGATGGCTTTTAATACTTTTGTCTAAATATACTAAGGTATAGGGGACCATATGTACTGTATGTCGTTTTTAAAGAACATACATGTTATACCAGAAATTTACTATTTCTATGTATTTGTTTATTGTGTTTATTAACTAAATACAATGTAATTCTATACATGTTACCTGACATTACTTAACAAAGACAGAAACAGATCTAACTAATCTAATGTATAAGAATCAAATGTAATGGGAGCACAACTCTCAGATGTCTCACCAAATAGAGACTATGGCCAAAAAGAGCTTAAATGAAAACAAGAGGAAGAACATAAAATATAAAGACAAAATAAGCAAACCCTGTTGAAGGGTCTCTTCTCATTTGTAAAATTTAATTTGTTATAGAGATGTCTTTTGCTCTGTGTGCCTTCCCTACTTTGCTATCACTAAATACCAGCACATTAGATTTTGACTTGCCTTCTCATTCTTTTCTCACTTCCTCCCTGAAAATGGGGCTTTTCCTGAATTCAGTCACACTTATTCTCCTGCAGTTAAGTAGTCTTTAAACTCCACCAGGGGTTTACATAATTCCAGTGTACAGGGTAGGTCTATGAAATATCATAATGATCAGGTCACAATGTCTTCTTGAAACCACTGTATATATAATAAAAATATAATAAAAAAACAGGCTATATAAGTTAGCTTCCAGTCTGCCCTTTACTCTCAGTCCTGGCTAGCATTTCCAAGGCATCTCTGTTTCATTCTTTTGTAATCAAATAATTCACCTGGAGTAAGAATGGTAGAGATAGAGCTTACTACTCCTCACATAACCTGCTTTCCCACACTGGCATTTTGTGAGCTTTATGATTGTCTAAGTGTACTTTTCTCTGGTCCCTGTCTAAATACTGTTATATTCTCTGCCACCCAGGTACAACTTCTACCAGAGAAAACATCAAGATAGACATGCCCTTATAACAGATTAAAAAGATATCTTTGAAAGTTCACAGGCCCTCTTTTATACTTTGCTTGTGTTACCGTATGAATAAATAAACAAACTGAATAACTACCAACTAGAATGCCAAGGAGATGCCTGGTTCACTATTTAGTCATTTTCATTTAAATATTATTAAGAGCCACTAATACTGAAGCAAGTGCTTGAAACGATGGCTATAAATTACTACAGAAAATCCATGCAAACACTCCAGGATGCAGTGATATAACAGCTTGGCTGTATGACAATGACTCAGGCAAGCTCCATGCCCTGGGCAGAACATTATTTTTTCACTGAGAACACCCTGATACATAAAGAGGAAAATTAGTAAGAGAAAAATGGTGTAATATAATAGGTGTTTTGGTTTGATTAAGTGAAATAGCAAAAATAGCTTTTGTAAAATAATTTAGATTTAATACATAGAGCACTCTTCTCAAGCAAGTTGTTCCACATTGTGCATTCAATAATTTTTTGTGAGAATGTATTTTTTTAAATGCAGATTTAAGTTTAAATAACAAGCTGATAACATCATTTTACTTTTTTTCTAGTTATTAATGCTTCTGACACTTGCCACTTTTAATTTAACTGTAAAATGACTATTCTTTGGACTTTTTTCTAACAATTTTTATGTCCTTCTAACCCAATACTGCATACAATATTTAAGATGCAGCCATTTACAAAAGTTTTATATAGTTCCTTAAATAAAGCCTTGCTCCTTAACATGTGACTCAATGAGGGAGCTGCACAGGTAAAAGGGGTCAATAAAAAGCTTAAACTAAAACAACCAAAAAGGCTCATCATGTAAGACTACTCCAACTGGGCTGAGGCATAGAATGTTTTTTTAATCAAGAACTGACTTTTTTTTTTAATATATCCACTATGTTTTTGACAGTTCTTAAATGAGCATAGAATATGTAGAATTTACCTTCATACAATTAAAAATATAATATATATTTATATATAAATATAACAACATGTCTTCAGACTGCAGAAAACCAAAAACTAATAAATTCTATCAGACAACTCCCTATTAGACATCGAGAGTATATTTAAACACACACAAAGGCAACAGTGGAGAACTTCATATAAAGGCCCAGGCAAAGTAAGCTATATTTATATTAATATGGAGCTTACTCCAAAAAATATATAAATTATTGAATAGTCAATCTATTTTTGGCCTGCTAATGCATTTTATGTTTTGAAGTGTCATGCTTTAAGAGGGTAGACTGAAAATGGGGAGAGAAGAGTAAATGGTCAACTTGAAGAATCATATTGATGGTCATTTGACCAAATCTTGGTAAATTTTTTCTGTGTCTTGTCACTGTTGTACCTTTTTACTTCAACGCTGCTGCCTAATAGATTCTGAAAAGTATCTAAAAGTCTTAGGGAATAGTCTTAGTGTCTTCCAGTCATTTGGATGAAGCCCAGTTTAAAATAAGGTGATCAAGTGTTATAAATAAAGTCCATTAATAAAACAGCAATATATAATTGGCTTTACATGTAAAAACCGCTGGTTATTAGTTAATTTTTATATGCTTTTTCATTTTTTGCAAAGGTAGTATTTATTAAAAAAATAATTATGAAGTTGCCAGTTCTGAATAGTTTAATGAAATATATATTTTCAAATTCCTCTGCAGTTCCTGATGAACAATCACTAGTAATACTGTCAAAATTGTCCTATAAACAGCAAAACAATAATGAGCTTTGTTTTTACACATTCACATTTTACTAAATGCAAATGCACTTTGTATCATTTCAATTACAACCTGAATTTATTTATTTTTTTGTTTAGTCCAGGTTTCTTCCCGAGAATGTTCATCAGTAGTTTAAGATATGGATTCCCAAACACTCTCTGGGGCATACCTGTAGCAGCTTGAAATTTCCTAACCAGGGGTTAATTCCTTGCTTTAAATGGGCTTGTCTTTGCCCACTGTATGTATGTTCTCAAGTATTCGTTACAAAAAGTAGGTGTGAATTCTTATAAATCGATTAGAACACAGGGATTTAATCACTTTTCATGTCCATTTTAATAATTAATATTTTTGTTTTTTGCTACAACTGTTTAAATTTAATTAATATGTAATAGCTGTCATATAGTTTTCTCTATCAGCAATAATTATAGACTATATAACTGTTGCAAATAACAAGCTATAATAAACAGAATATATAAGTGATGTCTCCTAAATGTTTCTGCTGTGAGAAAAAAGAATGATTGGATGAAAAAGACGGACAAATTGATGAACTTTAGCAATCATATATGAATAGCAATAGCTCATTCAGTTTCAGTTTTCCGCTGTTCAAGCAGTCCATTTAAAAATACACACCGTGAAAGAAAATATGGAAGATGACAGATTCTAATATTGTAATCTTAGCAAAACTAATCCACCAATTCAATTTTTATATATAAATCACAAATGTATCTCCTTACAGAGGTCTAAAACAAGGAATCAAGAAGATGCTTCTATCTATCTGTTACCTTGGGCTGCGTTAAAATAATTTACATAGTAAAAAAAAGTAAAATCTATAATCTTCCTGCAAACCTGCAGTGGAAATTGAAGGCTCAGAAAGTGGATGGATGGATTTATGAAAGCAGGAATTGACCAGTGATTAAAAAAATTAGTAGCCACACAAAAAAAATAATTCACAAAGCTTGCCCCAGGAGCATGTTTTGAGTGGATTGTTCTAAACCATACTGCATTAGAAGATGAATTTCTAAAACAAGTGCTAATTGGTTTAAACTGTCATAAACGACTTTAGATTGTAAAATATGAGGTTATTGATTCAATTCTGTGTGATACTGAGTCTCACACTGTAGGTATACTGAAACTACTAGATTATGAAATTGTGTGTGTAAGTTGCTTCGGAGAGAAGCATCAGCTAATTAGTAAAATAATTTTAGTTAAAATATATATATACATATTCTCAAAGTATTAAATACATAATTTTTTTTTGCAAACAAAGTTAAATAGATCCCCAGAGCACTGCTTGTGGAAACATAATATACTGTATTTCTGAAACTGTTAACTTAAAAAACTTCACAAGAAAACATTTAAATGTGATTTAAAAAAAAAGAAAAAAAATTAACATCACCTGCAGACTCCAGTATGGACCTGCAGTATCCCCCTGCTGTGCAGGTGCAGGAAGTTAAAAATCTCATTGGGCATAGCATGAAAGCCAGGCCGAGGCTTGACATTGTCATAGTAATGGTGTGTGATGAAGATTCCTGAGGGGTTCATAGGGAAAGCCCAGAAGCCATAGAGATGCACTTCTTCACAGAGCTCCATAGCTGCAGTGACCAGCATCAGTCCACTGCTTAGTCGCTTGGCTCTCACGCCTTGCATCATCCAGAAACGCTGCACGTTAAGCAGGTACTGTGGATGGAAGTAAAATACAGACTGTGGAGAATCAAAGTCATCCAGCACATACTTAACCCTGAATGAAACCTCTGTGTTGCGCGTATTGTAGAAGGCAGGAAGAACCACAGACGCATTTTCATAGGTCTGAAGGACTTCATAAAAGGGCTTCCTCCATTTTTCTAGCTTTTGGAACCTGAAGAAAAAAAAATCAGTAACCACATTACAGACTTGTATTATCACAAAACAAGTGAAAGAAAACTGGTAAAAAAAAGAAACCACCTTAATATCAGGTTATAAATAGCCATAAAAGAAATAACAGCTTACTATACTCAATTTAATTAACTGATCTTTATATTATTTACTAGAAACCTATAAAATGTGATGCTGACTAGAAAACGTGATTTACTGGCAGTTAATTAAAATTAATATGACTACCTGAGGTGGCGCTTTTATCAGCTTCACTAAACACTACATTGCATTAACAATAAAAAGAGATTTCACCTCATGTTAATATATTTAATACAAAACATTTAAGTCCTGCTCTCGTTTATCACTACACTGCCATGTAAATAAAACTCCTTGAGCACCTTAATTGTTTATGTGTGCTGAGGAATATAAGAATGGAAACCATAAACTAGACTGCTCTGAGATCTCAACTGTAAAATAAAATCACCACTTAATTTGGGAATAAAATCAATAGCCATATCATCTTATATTCATGCTTATATTCTTTTTTTCTTTAAATGAAAAAATGTTTGCAATAATAGAAATAAGTTTGCAATTTTTAATAAAATATTGTTTAAAATCAATAGTCATTTCTGTATACAGTATACAGTACCTTGCTATACACAGCCAACAACAAGGCAAAATTACAGCAGCACAAGACATTAAGGTAGATTTCAAGATACTTCAAACAGAATAATGAGGCACTCAGAAGAGCCTGCAGTGCCCAAACATCAAATCGGAGCATGAAACCAAGTACTGGATGTACTGAAGAGATAAGGGGAAAAGATAGAAAAGTGTTATTTTCAACCCTGACAAATTAAGTCAGAGGCACAACATTGCAGCTGTCCTCATCAGGTATGTGTCTAGAAAAGAATAGCTGGTGAAGAAGGGTAGGAAAGGGGGGAACAACGATATGGAACATGAAAGGAATAGCAGAGTGGGTGTAAAAGGCAGCCATTATAGTTAAGATAGAGAGACTAAAAGTTCAGTCCATTATTTACTATTTCGGTAAAGTTTAAAAATTAGATTAGCTTTTTCTGTGTTTCTTTGAAGGTTGTCTTTGAAACCTTAATATCCACAATAATTTTCAGATTATGAAACCATTTTGTACTATGGTACTGCTACACATTCCCAGTAAGGATTCCCGGCAGAATAGACAGAACAGAAAAAAAAGAAGAATGAAGGACAGAGATTGCAGCTGAATTTTTGTGCACCTATACAGTCTGTGCATGGGCAGCACATTTTTGTCTGTCACAGTACTTTGAAAATGTGAAACTATGCTTGCAAGTATGATATCAAGTTGTGTAATATGACATGCTGAGGTGACAAGATCAGTAACTACAGTTGTTATCCTTTCCATATAGAAGTCATGTAATGTGACAGCGGCTTAACTCCTAAGCAAACAGTATACAGGAATTTCAATATTACAATAGTTAACATTCACATGGCCACGCAGACTTCCAATAGTTGTAACAGATGCTTTGTTTTAAACACACATGGATTTAGAGATATACTGTTTTCTATTGTCACCATATAATTTTTGCTTATTTTAAATAAAGACTGAGCAAGATGAATAGTTGAAGGATATACATGAATATACTAAAAGGTATCAGCTAGCACAGGACAATGACTGAAAAACTGAAAACTAGAAAAGGAAACTCTAATGGCAATAAATAAATGTTTAAACAACATCATTTGCATTCTTCATATAAATAAAAACAAACTATATGTATTTTCTGAATGTGACTGCAAACTAGAGATTTTCTAGCCATCTTCCACAAGAGGTCCTAGTGTAGATACTTGTCTTTATCAAAACAAATTACAGAAACATAAGGTGAGTTTACACTATGGTTGGATGCCAGATCATAAACGTTGTGTTTACACTATAGTATAACCTGATGTACTGTATATAGAGTCTGGGTAAGACTGTTGGTGTAACATGCCTAGCATAGAGTTGCTGGTTCATTAAATGTGCTGTATGCTAAAAGAAGCATCTGTGCTGATAATGTATTTGCACCAGATGGTGTAGACTTCATGCAGCGATGATCCTCTAGCTTGGAAGCCATTTATGTGTTACTCATATTTTCAGTCAGCTTCTAAATTGTACAACCCCTGGGATATTAAAACAAGCGGGTAAGTTACATTAGAAGAAAAAAATCAGGATAAAGATTATTTCTAAATTTTGGATTGCTTAGATTATGAGCCTACACCTCAGCTGGTAACTTTGAAGGCACACCAGTTCTGTCCATAGATCATCATGATGTAGTTATTTTACACTTTTATTTTTGGTAAGGCTGACAAATTAATTATATTATTATACATTATACAATTAATCTTAGATTATGGGATTTACAACCCTTAGCCTTATGTCTGATAAGAGCAACTGAGCTAAGATTGTTTTTGATAATATCCTCTAAAACTAACCAACAAGCTCAGGGACCTGTGTAAGCACTTCATTGTGCAGCTGGATTTTTAACTTCCTGACAGGTAGACTCTAGGCGGTTTGAATGGTAGGCGACATTTCATTATCGCTCACCCTCAACAGTTCCACAGGGTTGGATACCGAGTCCACTGTTCTACTCCCTCTACACATATGACTGCACAGCTGCACATGACTCTAGTATCATTGTCAAATTTGTTGATGACACAGCTGTGTTAGGCTTGATATTTAAGAACAATGAGCAGGCTTACCTGGATGTAGGGCCGAGTCTGTCACACTGGTGTCAGGACAACAGTCTACTCCTGAATGTCGGGAAGACAAAGGAGCAGACTGTGGACTTTAGGAGAAAACAGCAGAGGCACTGCCATCCCCTCAGTACTAATAACTCCCAGTTAGAGAGAGCAGATGGTTTCAGATGTCTACAGTAGCTGTCCACATCAAAGTAGACCTGACCTGGTCCAAACATGACACCTTGGTAAAGAAGGCACATAAACATCTCAAGGATTTCAAGCTTCCCGCCCAATTACTACAGATCTTCTATAAATTCACCACTGAAAGTATCCTTACATGAAGTACTACTTCCTGGTTTTTGAACAACACACAGCAGGACAAAAAGCTCTGCAGTGAGTGATGCAGTAAGCTGAATGCATCACTTGGTGTGCACACCTTACCTTTGAGGACATCTACACCAAGTGATGTCAGGCAAGGGCAAAGAAAATTACATGCAACACCAGCCATTCCAACAACGGCCTCTTTTCTGTGTTGTGGTCAGCTAAACGCAACCGCACCCTGAAGGCCATTTCAGAGAGACTGAGAAGGAGCTTCTGACAACAATCCATCCACATCTTGAATAAAAAAGTGTCTAGGAATGCATGATGACCTATTTTTAGCTCCTTTACATTAAGTTATTAAGTTATTTATTTAGCTATTATTTATGATTTATCTCAAATTTATAATTCTACTAATGAATTTGCTATTATAAAGTCGCATACTATTGTATTATTGCTGTTCTTTAATATCCTTTTTAAAAACACAGTCATTGGAGCTGAGCAACTAAGCATTTCACTACTTTATGTAAAATTGTATGTGACAAATAAAATTTGATTTTATTTGGTTTCAATAAACACTGTAATAAACTTTATTTAAAACTATAAGGAATATGGAAGAAATACAGTATATCTACATATTTTATCATATTAGACATAATAGACATTTCTTGCAAAACTTTTTTTTTAAATGGTGAATTTTAATTCTGCAAACTATATGAATGGCACAAAGGAAAACAGTATTACAATAAAAGATTCTACTTTAAGTGCATCTAAAATCAATAACCAGTACTTGAAATTCACAAGGGCTAACACAGCATGTTACTTACATATGTAATTTAACAAATCATATCTTACTTTTTTTTACACACCCCACAAATGTGTGCTGCATCCTTAGTGTCACCAATCCATTGTTAGAGGGGCTTATATTAGTGTTCACTTGACTTTCTATAATGTTATTTACCAGAATCTACTACATTTTTTGGTCTCTATGCACTTCACATTTTAAAAAAATATGGGAGTACAGTATTGTAGTAGGTAACACCTCACAGATCCAGAGTCCCAGGTTTGAAATCCATGGCTTGCTGTTGTCCCTATATTTCTTAGTACTGTGGTTTTATTCCCATATCCCAAAGATGTCCATCTTATGTTAAGCAGAGATTTGATATTGTCACTGTGTGAGTGTGAAGCTATGTGTGTGTTTATGTCAGAAGGCAATATGCGGGACTGACACCCTGACCATGCTCTGCCCAATGACCCTTAAATGGATAAAACAGGGTCGAAAATGTTATACTGCTTCAGAAACTGTTTCTATTAAAAGCTTTTGCGTGGGAGGAGAAGAAACCTGAAGTAAGACACATTAGGTGTTACCAGTTTTTATTTTATCTTTACACTCTTGCACTACATTTTGTCTTTATTATCTGGAAGCATCAATGTATTCCTGATACAACTATATCCAGATCCTCAAATACCACCTAATTCCTCTGTGGCGATTAGACTGAGCTCTTTTTATTCTTCCATCAACTGCCTTTCAGGGCTCCCATAAATTCCTAGTGATTTTGAACTCAAAGGTTTGTCCGGGCTCATCAAACACAGTGGTAGGAGCTGTAAGGATGATCACATTAACCTCATACTGTGGCAAAATAAACCGTTTTCTTGTAACAGCTGAAGCATGCAGACCCACCATCTGGCATCATGCACTGACGCATACAAGGCTGTCAATTTTGGTTTGTCTACTACCAGGAGACCGCATGCTCAAAGAAGCCTATTTCAGCTATCCCACAGGCAGTTGGGAAACTCTGATTAGACAACTCACTGATTCAGAGTGTCCTGAACATTCTGTACCCTTTCATACTAATTTTGCTTGATTTTCTTTTTAAATTACTTATTTTTAGTAGTCCAACATGGGCACCTATTAGTTCTACAAATGTACTTTACTATACCGATGTCTAAAAGGGAACATTCAGCATATATGATTCAGTTTTATTATTTTATATTGTCCATTTTATGTTTATTTTACACATACTTAATATATAATGGATCTTAAACAGAGTATTTTCTCTGGAGTCATAAAAAGTATAATCTTTGCTTTAAGATAAAGAGAAAAACTGACATCCATCCATCCATTTTCCAACCTGCTGAATCCGAACACAGGGTCACGGGGGTCTGCTGGAGCCAATCCCAGCCAACACAGGGCACAAGGCAGGAACCAATCCCGGGCAGGGTGCCAACCCACCGCAGGAAAAACTGACAGGATTGCCATATTTCTTAACATAAGCTCTTCTTGTACTTGTTGCCTTTTTTATCACACAAGTCTAGTGTCTTTGCAAAGCAGCTCACTGCTCATTTGTTTTTCTTTAAATATAATTTACTCTTTTAGTTCTGGATACATTCCATTAGAGTATAGACACTACTGCATGATGTTTCACAATGATATATAAAAATTAAATAAAAAACACAAATGTTGAGACAGAGCTAAATGTTCCCAAAAGAAATTTCAAAATTATAAAAGTAGCCATGAAGAACATGTCTAGTTTAGTGCCTGCCTTGAACTTCTGGTATAGGCTCTGCATTCACAGGATATTAACTTAAGAGTGTTTACAGTATTAATACTATTAATAATAACTATAATATTAATAAAAGTGGGTGATTGATTATGTATTGTGATTACTTAAGGAACAAAACATGGAATATTAGTGCAGTGTTTCCAGGAGAGTAGTTTTGACTGTCTGGTTGCTGTGTTTCTCTTCGCTGACTGCCACGGTTTAGCAGGACCTCTACTCTGGCCCTAAACTTCTCATTTTGTAAGTTTTTCATTTCTTTTAATTGTGAATTACTTTATCTTTTTCGCTCTAAGAATTGAGCCCAAGGCTTCACAGCTTCTAACTATGATCATTTAACAGGGTGTTCTAATGACTATGACAGCTACCTGAGGCCTAATAAAAGAACCAGCACTAGTATTACATGCTTTCTCATTGAAGACGGGGTGTCAGATTTAACAACTATAGTCGCTTAATCTCATTGCCTTGAGGATATCAGATTACACAACCCTGAATCACAGGGGATGGCAAATTACACAACTCCATGCAGACATTTCATCACATTTCCAAAGTATCGCAATCTTGACACATTCTGATAGTGAAAAACATGATGCTATTATGAAGTTTTACCAGCTATGGTCAATTTCGTCACAATGTCTGCCCTTCTCTTTTCTTTTTACAATTCTATTATGGCATGACAAACATGAGCACCACAGAGAATTGCCCTATTTCTATTTGCAAAGCCTAAAACACCCTTGTTTTCTCTTTATTTAGGGCTGCGTTGTATGCATTTTACTTTCGGTTGAGACCACATTGGTTGTTAGGTCTTCCACATATATGAGCCTGCCCCTATGACTTAAGACTAAATCAAATCTTTAAGTCGTTAGGATCAACAATATCGTCTGAAGCTAGATTATAATTTGTATTAGCAATAGTGCCTAGAGTTCATATTTAAAATACTACTTTTAGCCCTGGAGTTATATTTAATAGTTAATGTTTTCTTTTTTGTTTTCTCTTTTAGTGTATTATTTTTTTAATATTAGTTAATTTAAAATTATTTCATTTGATGATTAAATGATTAAGTACTGTGTTCATATGCTCTTCAACTATTTGGAGCTACCAGCTGTGACGTTTCACCTTCCTAGTTCAATACGTTCACGTGGGTTTGTGGTTAGACTATTCGGAGAAATATGAGGTCAGTGATGATTTATTATTTGGTCTTCAAAAAAAAGCAGTTACTGATAAACTGTATTTCTCATGGAAATAAAAATCAAAACAAACATTGTTTTTTTTCTCTTGGATCTAAATGCAATTCGATCAAAATAGTGACATTACATTGGGTAGCTTTATTTTTTCCAAATTACCTGGGATTTGTAGCTTTGAGTTCATAAGGCATTCACATGCAATTTCTGACTTAGAAATTTGTTTATACCATCTGCCTAATAGCATGTGAATGCAGCATCATTTTCTAGTTTAATGATTTTCCATACTTTTATAAAATTTTCCACTTAACAGATTAATGACTAGTTCATTTTATTAACAATATCAACACTTATTTCAATATCTCCAGAAGTTGTAATATCTCTTAGTACGGAAACAGATAGGAATGGGAAATGCAAAATTGTGCTTGCTGGTAGTTTGGAGGTGAGCAAGCAGGTAAACCACTGCATCAGAAAGGTGGGGCTTAAAACCTGTGGAGATAGGTCCACATTTGTTTTGTTTTGTTTCCTGTTTAACTTGTAATTAGTGTTCTCCGTTATGTATAATCCTTTTTGTGTGGATTATTTTCCATAAATACACCTTTTTTACATCCTTGCTATTATTCTGCTTATAATAACTTAATACATGATGTGTTCTCCCTTACTGTCTTTATATAATATTGGTATACATAATCTTGGCAATCTGTGTGAATTTGAAAATATGTACTGGATCCTATGCCTGCCCAGTATGAAAATGTATAAATCTATACATTCAATTAAATTAAGTGTAAAAATACACCAGATTTAATGGAATGTATAGCTAGGTCAGTCAAACTAAGAGATACTCTATGTAACTCACTGTTATGTCTGATACAGCATGAAAACATGTGCAAAACGTCTTATTACAGTACCTTTCAGTGATTATACTTGGATTGATTGTCACTATATCAGTTTTGTATCCAACATCTATTGCATACTTGTCAGAGATAGGAGGTAAGTTACACCTGTAAGAGAATGAAAGAAAGTTATTTGCTGTTAAGGCACAAATACTATGAGGTGCTTGAAGCAAGGCACAAAAAATTGCCTTCAGTAATTTCAGAAAATTTCATCCATGGAAAATCTTGTCAATGAACAGTTCATTGCAACCAAATCTGGATAGCAAAAAACGGTTTGAAATGGAACCTTGTTAAGAAGTAGTAGTAAGGATAATTTCTGCACATAGCCGATGTCATGCTATTAGTGTAGACTAATTTTTCCATTCCATATTTGCTCAGTGTTGATGTTTATGTGTTCACTATAGTAGTGGATTGTTAGGCAGCAAAAGCACCAGTCAGAATTAAATGGACTAAATGATATTTTCCGCTGTACATTTCCGCTGATGCTCATGCCATGTGTTTTACTGTACAATCAGCACTGGCCATCAGAGAGTTGTAAAAGATGTGAAGAATGTTACTACCCACATTAAATAAACACAGTCTGAGAACAAAGAGCCTGCTCTGCCCTTTCAACTATAGTTCCTCTGTGTTATCAAACCAGTCCAATCTGTCATTGATGTGGACCTCCAAGTACTTGTAAGAGTGCACCATTTCTACACTCACTCCCTGATGTGTGACTGGACATAGAGGCTGTTTGGCGTAGCAAAAGTCAACAGGAGAAAATAAACGAGAGTGCCCAATAAATTCCTGGCCAAACATTACTTTTCATTTCATTAGGCAAAAAAGTTAAGAAAACTTAAACGAAAGGCTAAGGTTTGACACTTACTAATCTTGTTTTAAATTCATTAGAAAGAAACAAGGCAGTTACCTAAAGACGAAATTAGCTGAATCAATCTCCTTCCCACATTTGCTGTTCTTCAAGATTCCACCATTTCCAATTACTGCACATTTCTTGAATTGGGATCGGGAAAATGGCATATCCTTAAATTGTCAAAAAAGAAAACATTTAACATCCAGCTACACCTTGCTTCAAACAAGAACACCTAACCTATTAAGTTCAATGCCATGGATTCTATGTGCAATGATTCTTGGGATTTGTTCACACTTCTTTTGTCATTCTGAGGCTATATATATTTTTATAATGGTTATGCTTATTTTCTTTCTGACAGGTAGTGCAATTTTGGCTAATTTTTGCGATCAACAGCCATGCTGTTGTTGTTGGTGATGCTGATCTTTATTTTGAGTTCTAGCAAGTCCTACAGCTTCCCATTTTACTGAAACAAGCTTGCTTTGGGGTGATATCTGCTTTGTGGGCTATTTTTGAAGTTCACACCCTTTGCTCTGGTGTGGAGCCAAAGAATTCATAACAGAACTAAATAAAAAGAAACAAAAGTATTTTGCTACTCTTTCAAAAAAATAATACGTTTTCCTAATTTTGTTTATTGTTAGTTGTAATCTTTGACACTATTGGTCAGTGACAATTGACTTGGGTCTTGTAGTGTTCTGTTCAGTTAGAATAAAAATGTGCCATTAACAACAAGAGGGTTGTTTTGTTTAAAGAGGAACCTTCATTTTATAGAGTTAATTTTCTAATGTGTTTTACAAAAAACTATTGGTTCTTAATTTTATAAAGAAACAAAATTATGATTTACTTCAGAATAAGGTGTTTTGTGCTATGCAGTTAACAAGCAACAGCACTTACTGATACACCAAATTGGATGTTTTAATTACAGTCACAAAAGGCTAGAAATGATACTAGCAGCAGAAGCTAATTCTGGATAGGACATCACTTCATTGCAGGACATATTTGTGAACAGAATCACACTCACTTCTTCCAGGTCCATCTAGAGTCAGAAATTAACCTAACATGCACCACTTTTAAAATAAAGTATAATTTCCTAATTGTATAAAACTCATATAATATTCCAATTGTAAAATTACTATGCATTAGTAAGTTGCCTTGCAAGTCACAACACTAGCACAGTTGTCTCACAGAATACTGTAGAATACTGGGCTTGAATCTTGGACTAGTCTGTCAGAAAAGTCTTTGCATATCTCCATCTCTACGTGGATTTTTTGAGGGTACATTAGAGAACCTCTCAAATTCCAAATTGGTGGCTCTATACTGGCCATATACTAAGCATTGAAACATCCTCCAAATCTAGCCTTCTCCTAAAAATCTTAAAAAGCTTGCTCAATTTAATAGTCTTTTTTCTTTTTTTAATATTTTCTCAAAACATACTGTATATTCAAAATCAACTACACTCTGGTAGCATAGTCGGCATCTTGTCATAAACATACATAAAGGCTTCTTAAGGCCATCGGACTGTAGCAGACTTTGCTTACTCAAAGTGTGGGTTAGGACCATATTGTTCCTTTATAGAAAAGAGGAAAATAGGAACAGCCCTTTAAGGTAAGTGGGCACTGCTTTTGATATTTAAGATTCCTTGACATTACAAAGAGTGTCTGAAGTGTATTCTCCTTTCACTATACATATAGTATTAGACTTTTGAAAATGCAACACTGTAGCATTTCCCTCAAACTGGGGCTATGTGTTGCTCCCTTTCAGTCAGAACTCCTGCCAACTCCCTTGTAGGTCTGCTTCTCATCCTCTATGGCATTCAGTCATTCATTATTGGCACATGCTGGTTGCCTGATTTCTACCACACTGACGGACATTCCCTGCTTCTCTCTCTGTTTTATAGTGCTATTGAGCTTTGTGACTATTCAATACCTTTTCCTCCTTAGTTGGAATCTTGCCCACTGAACAAACAACTATGATTTAAATTACATAATGGCAGAAACTAAGGTAATAAGCTGCAAATTCCATTCTGCTTTTTGTGTAATATATCTCTTAGAAACATTCAGTGGCTTATGGTTACTTTAAAAAACAAAATCAATTGTACTTACAATGCTTATAGTTGACAGATTATTTGGAAAAAATTCTACTAAACCAGGCCTGTCACAGTGGCCACAGCAGTTTCTAGTTTGTACCTAATCAAGAATGGATAAAATGAATTTTTAAACCTTTAAAATTAATTTTTTATTCTTTGTGTTAAAGATGCAAAAATATTTAGAACTTTGTTATATATTTTGTGGTTGTTTCATACATGCTCTCTCATTGAGTTATATTGAATTTTAGGCAGATAGTTGACTAGAATTATTTGCCTTCATTTTTCAGAAAAGATGACCAATTAATGGCAAGTGCAAATAGCTTTCTTTCAGTATATTAAATACTGTTGGAATCTGTGATACACTGGTATGTACATTTGTCTCAGAAAATGGGTATTTTATCAAATTTCTGTCAGTTAAGGAGGGGCGGAAGGAGTTTTGATGCTCCCGGACATCCAGCTGTCTTACTAGCATATGCATGGGCAATAGGATTCTGGCATAAATTATACATCTGTCAAACCATGTATACAAGGGCTACTATAGAAACCGATTCTAGTATTTCATCCAAACTGCATGCTCTACCTTTTGCACTGTTATCTACATACTGGCATCATCTGCAGATAACAAAAAATCCTTTGATAAAAATGTCTTTGAATTTGGAACTAATACAGGTGGATTTTGATTAGGTATCATTACTGTCAAGCAGGCTTAGAAAATGGTATGGTATGATTACTGTCTAAACCACCTTCCAACTACAACATGAATGGTATCAACGCATACAAAGACAAATATAGACATTATTACCGTCACTACAAAAACAATGTGAAAAAATACTTTCTTTTTTCCATTACTTGCATATTGAATATTTATTCCATTATATTTTGCCTTATTTTCTACAACTTACCCCCTTTATCTACTACAAAGGCAGCAATATTACACAACCTTACAAATAAAGTAGTATAGTAATTTGAAAAATATATGTAAGCCTGCCCACAACAACATGAGCAGCATTTATTTCTATAGCACATTTTCATACACTAGATGTAAGTAACAATATGTCAAAGTAATAGTTATAAACAAAGAAAATCAAATTAAAATTAGGTAAGAATAATAATGAATAAATAACACATAAGAAAAAATACACACATATGATAGATATATGTAAAATTAATACAAAGGTCCTTATAAATAGAATTGTTTTTTAAGTCTTTAAAGATGAATCTGATGACAAGGTCAGACGGCTGGGACAGCAGAAAAAAAAAATTCCAGTTATGCTGGAGAAAAAAAAACAAACTCTTCAGGGGTTCCACGGCTAAAAGATCACCCAGTCCAGATCATGCTATCTAACATAAATGTTCCTAAGTAGAACACCACCACCATTGGTGAATATTAAACAACATTGGAACAAAGTTTTTGTACTCAAAATCACAGATAACAAATTAAGAAAAAACAATCCAAATTAAATATTCATCCACATTTTGTACAACATGCGGATTAATACAGAAGTGTACACAGTACATATCTCTCTAAGGTTAGATTTTCTAAAATCTATCCAGAATTAAATCTTAACTGCGAAATGGTCTACCAGACACACACCTCATGTGGTCACATTTTTTCGTTTTGCTTTCAATTTAGACTATTAGGCACCTGTTTTATTATATTACCAAAAACCTTTGGAATTTCATCAGACCAATATCCTTAATTCTCCTACAACCATGTTTAGATTCATCTTAGAAGAAACGTCCAACCTCAATGACCATTATAATGTCCATGTATCCATCTATCGATTTACAAACCCACTTTTCCAGTTCAGAGTCCCTAGGGGCAGATTCAATTCTACGTACAAGGCAGGAAGCAAAATGTACAAGGCACCAATCCACTGCAATGGACACTGGCATTTCCACTCATAATCTCTCACACTGGGCCAATTAACCTAAAATGCACGTCTTTGACAAACAGCAAGGTAAAGCGAAGGACACGAGAAAACTGAACATAAAACAAATGTACAGAATCCATACACATAGTGACCGATTCATACATGAGACTTCAAAAATCACTGATAATGACTGTGTCAATATGTCAGTTTTAGTCAGCTACAATAACCCCGTGCCGCCTTCTGTTTTGCAGTGCTTGGGGATGTAACATATTTTGAAAAACTGGGAAAAAATAAAATTACTCAGACCAGCTAATATCCAAACAGGAACCTGCAAAACGCCACACAAGAAGTGTTAAGTGTAATTCGATTCAGTAAAAGAATTTTAATATAAAGCTTGGTTTTAATCAAAACCAACAGATACAGTTTCTCTACAGGTATGGAGCTTGAACCTTCTACAGCACTACTTGCCACCTGTTAGCAACATCCGATCTGTGTAGAAGGACAGAATTCTCATCACATTAAGGAAATGACTATTACCATTTATAACAAAAGGAATATACTGAAAGTATTTCATATTGACTGTCTTCAAATAAACTATGTCAAGGTTTCAAAGTCACCTTGTTTAGGATCTTATAATGTAGGGTGTGGACAAGTCACTTCATAATTAAATAACATGCTGAGAAGATCTTCTCAGGTCTAACACCAAGAAAAAAAATGCATATGGAAATAACAGTTTGCTACATTCCATAACACATGTGTACATACATCCGGGAACATTTTGAAAATCTCAGCGCTGATGTGAAGAATACCACTGCTGTCCACTTCATATCTCAGCTTTGTTCCTGCAGGTGTATTTTTCTTGGTAGTAAAAAGAAAGGTAGGGGCATTGCAACATCGTGAGAGAGAAGTTCTGAAAGAAAAAAACAGAAGACAATTCAAAAAGACAAACACAAATTCCATTTATTCATTTAACCCCCTACTTTAGAATGATAATTTTAGATTGCTAAGAACTTTGACAGAATAGTACACAATGTAGCACAATATATTAACATTTTGAAAAATGTATCCATTTAATTATAACTGTAGAAATAATCTAAGACATGTGTATTGGCATTTTTTCAACATTCACAATTTATCAGTGCTCACAAATAGAGTCTGTGCAGGCTTTCCACCCAGATCTTTAAAGATCTGTTTGTTACTTGTGGCACCCTAATGGGGCTCATGCCCGGCCGGGACGCCCAGGAAGACAGGAGGAGGGCTCATTCCTCCTCCAGACCGCGAGGGGGCATCCGCCCTGGTTGTATTGGGGGCCAAGGGTACAGGGCTTGGAAGCCCAACCTTTTAGGGGCCCGTGGTCATCGCCAGGGGGCGTCCACCTGCCTGAAGGACCCTGGAACCCAGTACTTCCGCCACACCAGGAAGTGCTGGGGGGAAGAAGAGAGGGAACACCCGGAGTGCTTCCGGGAGGACAGCTGGCATTTCCACCACACTGGGGTGTGTCCGCGGGATTGCCAGTGCACACCTGGAACACATCCGGGTACAGATAAAAGGGGCCGCCTCCCTTCATTCGAGGCTGGAGTCGGGTGGAAGCAGGACAAGGTGATAGAAAGAGAGAAGGAGGTGGTCCGAAGAGGCAGAGTGGTTGGCCTGGACTTTGGGGAAGACTGGGGTTTGTGGCACTTGGAATTTGTAAATAGTAAGATGAATAAACGTGTGGTGGGTGACATGAGCGTGTCTGCCTGTCTGTGTCCAAGCCAGTCTTCACATACTTTAACTGGTGATTCTCAACAGGCCCTGTGTGATTGTATGTGTGGGGTATGCATGAATAGCCCCACATTGGACTGGCAACCACTGCTAGGCTGGTCCATGCCTTTTTGCCCAATGCTGCTGAGATAACGTCAGACATTCTGCATGTTAAACAGCTGGAAATCTCAAACAAGTAATGGTATTATTATTTGAAATATTAAATTCACAATTGTTGAATTTCTTAATCATCAATTTAATTTTGTCTTTAATATTAAAATTATTAACATTACTAATTTAAAGCTACCCAAGGGGAGAAGGATTTCATAACCAAAAAGGTGAATATTACTTTAACTGGAAAAGTATGAGTTAGGGGAAAACTAATTTTTACCATTAAATAAAAGCTTTACAACTCATAGCGAGATACAGCGAGTTCAGTTATTGTGACATTTTGAGTACTGTGGAAAACTGGTTTAAACCTCTTATTTCAGATGCTATTTTAATGCTGGACAGGTATCATCAAACACAGTGGGAAAAACAAGGGGGGACAGGGGATTTATGTGAATAAGTGATGATAAAAAAGGGAGTACAGTATAACTAAAACGTTACTGCCCAGGGGGATACTGTAAAGGCTGATTTATGGCTCTGTGTCGAATCTACACCGTAGCTATGCATGCAGGCTACGCCATTGAAAGCAGTTGGACTTCTGTGTTGCACTGCAGGCACATGTCTGATCATTAGTTGGCGGTGTTTGTACCATGCAAAAAAGCAAAGATTCAATTAAAATGTAGGCAGTTTTTGCCCTCCAGGGTCACCACTCCTATTGCTACATATTTTCTTCTATAGGCAAACATACTTGTCCCTCACATTTTTCCACTTTTTCATACATTCACCGACTTTCAAGTCAGAAGACAAACAGAATAGTGCTTCAGGCAACGCACAGTTACCAAACTGGCCAATCAGAGTCATAGTGATCTGCATTGGGTTCATGTGGATGCGACTTGCAGTCACATTTTTGAGGAGTCACCATCAGGCTATGCAATAAATATGTTGCAGGTGACGTGGACTACGGCATACCTATGCCATTGGTTCATTGCCAGTTATAATCAGAATTATAATCAGCCTTGAGTTACATCATCCTGGCTGACTTACCAATGTCTTAATGATGAATCATTTTGAATGCTGCTGACTTCAGACAGAAAATCAAACAACAGAAGCGTGTCAGAAAATGTTGCTGGGGCACATTTATGCCAACAGCAATATGCCAGCATAATGCCTCACTGTAACTGTAACTTCCAAGCCAGCAGTTTTTCTTTCCTTTAATTTTGAATTCCTTTTTAGCCATTCTGGTTTGTGTTCAGAACACAGTGTGCATTTACTTATTTATGTGCTTGTTTATTTGCTTTGTTTGTTGAGCTTCTGTAAAAAGCCAAATTTCCCCTGTAGACAAATAAAGTTCTATCTATCTATCTATCTATCTATCTATCTATCTATCTATCTATCTATCTATCTATCTATCTATCTATCTATCTATCTATCTATCTATCTATCTATCTATCTATCTATCTATTATCCATCCATACATACATTCATCCATCTATCTATCTAATAAAAAGAGGGCACTGAGTTACTAGAAGTGGGCTATGAAAATGGCTTGTGGTCAGCCTTACCATGTTTAACTTTATGGGCATAAGACTACTAGATGGAACTTGGGTTCCTTCTAAAAAAGGGACACAGAGAATACTAAGCAGGAGTTATATTGGTTGTTCTGCCAGTGCAAGCAAGCAGACTGAATTTAGAAGGACAAGGAAGTGGATGTAGTCAGAAAAGTAGAAATTGAAAATGGGAGGAAAGAAACCAGTGTCGGACCAAAGGAAAAGGCAAATGCGTAGTTAGAAAACAAAATAAAGTAAAAATTCTTTAGCAAAAAGAAAATTTTTAGTAGCCGGGGTGACCTCTGGAGGCACACTGCTAGTAAGTCCCAATAGTGTTTGCAACCGGGCAAAAAAACAGTGATGAACACAAACACAAAACAAAATGGTGTCACAGACAAATAAAAATGTGGTTTTTCTGAAATAAATAACATTGTTTGCAACTGAAACAAACACAAGTAAAAACATATTACAGTGGGGAAAATTTTAAACAACAACAGATCTATGATATAATTATGTTGGCAACGTTTGAAAACCATGAAACTAATTTTTTTTGTGAATTAAATGTCTCTATTATAAAAAAAAAATCCTGGGAGGGAGACGAGACGTGATCTTCTCGAAAGACAATTTGATGTCCCGCGAGAGACACTTTAACGTCAAGCAAAGGCAGTGAGAGAACATTTAAAACAAGTTCATGGACATCTAACCAAGCAGTTGTTGGAATGCTTTTTGGCAGACAGACATCATGTGCTCCCAGCTCTTAAAACAATGACAAGCGACAAACAGAACACGCAGCTTGTCAGCAGATGATCCGACTGCTTCTCCTTAGCGTGCGTTCAGCCCCTCCCCGCCCTTTCACAACGCGAGAAGGCAGAGACGCGAAGTGGCAAAAGGACAGCTACTGTACAGGCTTTGAAATGATTGATGCAAAATGCGACAAGCAGAAAACGTGGCTCGCCAGCAGCAGCAAGCCAGCAGATGATCCGACTGCAACTCCTTAGCGTACGTTCAGCCCCGCCTTCACAACGCGAGCAGCAGAGACACGAAGTGGCAAAAGGACAGCTGCTGTACAGGCTTTTAAATGATCGGCTTGCAGCATGACAAAAAGAACATGCAGCTCGCCAGCAGCAGAAAGCCAGCAGATGATCTGACGGCATCTTCTTAGCGTACATTCAGCCACCCCCCCCCCCCCCTTCACAATACGAGCAAAGTTATATGTTCTGCGAGAAAGATTTAACCACGCCCGAGGTTGGAAATAAAAAGGACAAGTATTGTTTTTACAAAAGTTTTAAAGTAAAAATGAAAATAATGCATATGTAACAATTCCCATGAAAATAACAATCTCTTTAAATTGTATATCAAGTAAACCAAACGCGGGGGTGGGCGAGCGAAGCGAGCAGGGGGCGGAGCCCCCTAGTCTTTAAAAAGACTACCTCAGACCAAAGGTACATATGCTTCATATGATTAATCATTTGCTCACAATGAAGGAAACAAAACTTGGCCATTCACTACTTGTATTTACCTGTAAGCACATGGCCTTTGTGAAACTGGGATAAGTAGGGACAACACAGTGAAATAGTTACATAGACTGTTTTATATACAAGAGACAACACATGGCAGTAAAGCTTCAGCACTTTTAAGCTGTCCATCTTTTTCTCTCCCATGCGTACATATTTGTAAGAAACGTATGCTGCCGAAAGAAATTCAGATTTCATAATATAGGCTGTGTCTCCTTTGGACAACATTTAGTGGAACCATATTATGGTCTGTATGGTTGTATTGATTTTATGAGAACTTACTGATTTTCAGTCAGATAAAAGTAGAAAAAATAAGATGCATTCATTTATCCATCCATTTATGTCCATTCCATTTTTCCTTGTTAGAGTCGTGGTGGCATCATTCCAAAATAGATAGTGAAGGCCACCTGATTCCTAGCTGTTTTTTCCACGTCCTCTTAGGGAATTACTAGACATCCCCAGGTCAGAGCTATAATGCCTCCAATATCTTCTGGGTCTTTCCCTAGTAGGCTTTATCTTGTACAATACAAGTGAGAGGCATTCTAACTACATGCCCAAAACAACTCCTGTTGATATGCAGAAGCTGTGGTTCTACTCCAAGGTCTTCCTGTATCACACTGACTTCCTCGCCCTGTCAGGGAGAATGAGACCCACCAGCACTATGCAGGAAAAACGTTTTATCCGCTTCCCAGTTTCATTTCCAATTTCCAACTGTATTATCTTTACTACGTCATTTATATTGCCAGGTTTCCAATTGAAGAAATATAGACAGATCCATACTGTTTTCTTTCGATTTTTTAAGAATTTTGAGAGAACATGTCAGCTAAGTAAACAAATGTAAATAAAATACATAAAAAATAACAAACTTAACAGCCATCTATTAATAAATGTAATATGTTGGAAGAAGTAAGCAGGACTTTTGTGACTTACGTTATTAAAAATGCTGTTGTATATAACATCCAAACTTTAAATGCACTGAATAGCTGAACATTTATTTCTCTATTAGCCTTTTACATGTTTAATTAACTATGTTGAGCAATACTAAACAGAAACCACCATATTTAGTTTACATTTAATTCTGTTTTAGCTACCAAATGACCCCCTATCCTTACTTGAAGGCATTTGCTTCCACTTTGTTCATCTCCCATTTGCAGACTTGTAGACTCTTCCATCTGTCGAAAAGCTCTGATTGTTTCACCCTGATCAACAATGAACAAAATATTGGTTATTAAAATAGAAATATAGGAAAATGTATACTTTTTTGGTAAAGAAGTACCTTTAGCATACAGTAATACTGTATATAAAAAAAATCAGGGTCAGCTATGAAAAGGAAGCAAGTCCTTCACAGGGTTGGCAAACATGGGCATGTATCTTAGTGTAATATAACATTCTCCAACCTGTTTTAATTTTTTAATTAGAGTTAATTAGAATTAATTTTTTAATTAAACTCTGGACTTTGGAGCTGTGAGGCAAGAGACACAAAAACGTACATAAAGACCAGAGACAAGGTGAGAAAGAGAAAAGAAATCATTTTTTTCCAGTTTAGTGTCAGTATTGTCTTGTGCCTCCATATTACAAGTTGCTACAAAGATACCTTCACTAGGAAAACAGAAACAGTACCGCTCTTCTGTTAATAGTACTGGCTAGTATAGCCTAATGGCTAAAGTATTGGACAAATAATTATAATCATACAGGTTTAATCATCAACAATGAATCATTTGCTTCATACCCCTGAGTACATTACTTAACCAACCTCCAATCTAATTATACAAATACAATGTCATTAAAACATATTCATTAACAAATAATATCTATGTGAATTATGATGCAGCTATTAAAATGTAGTCTGCCAGATAATGTGCCATAAATTTAACTGAAGTGACTGTTTCACAGACTTACTGTTTATACTCACCCCTCCTTTATTATAAATAACTGTAGTGATGTAACATGCTATGTAATGAGAATTTCTTTAATCCTTATTAAAATGTGCTTATTTCATGGAATAACATTGTAGGTAGATACTATATTACTGTTACTGATATTTCTAAAAAAGGCTATTTTTTTCCTATATATGTATTTTATGAAAATATACATCATGTAAACTGGTGGACTCAAAAGGCATAATAATATACTGTAAATATGACTTGTTGCTAATCAACGTTTTGATAAATAAGGTCAGCAAGTAATGTATTATGAAGTGTTCCATGTTTTAAGAGATATAACTCAAAAAGAAAACCCCAAGTGTGAAATACATATATTCTTAACTCGAATGCTTCAGTTTTCACTGCTTAAAACCCATTGTTCAAACACATACTTGTTAGACTGTTAAATTGACCTTATGGTCAAAGTACTGTACAGTAGCAAAAAAAATGACATGGGGTTCAGCAAAGTCTCTTACTTACTCTTAGCAAGGTTAGACTCTTGCGTGATACTGACAAATATAAAATAGATTAAATGATGTTTTGGGTATATATATATATATATATATATATATATATAGTATATATATATATATATAATATATATATATATATACAGTATATATATATATATATAATATATATATATATACAGTATATATATATATATATATAATATATATATATATATATATATATATATATATATATATATATATATATATATATATATATATATATATATATATACCATTATTACCTTGAATATGTAAAGCTGAACAATCACCTTAAACATGACACTTACTTATTTAAAAAATAGCCCAATCTGTACTCTGTACATCAGGAACAATAGCCATATTTATCAATTATGTACATATTTATTCAGAAAATGCACTCTGAAAAACTATTGCAACCTACTGGCTTACAGACAAAGCCTTTCTGAAAAAGGTGCTAGCAGAGGACAATGCTGTGCTAGTCTAAACATTACCTGTGTAAAGAAAATTGCCTGTCAACATTAAAAGAAGATGCAGAGACTTTACTGATAGAAACAGTGTAACATGGCATAAACATGTTATAATGCATTACTGTATAACACAGGAAATAAAACAAAGCTGAAAGAAATAAATTGATTGGTGTGACTAGAAAGACTACAATAACACAGACATGTAACATAATTAAACTTTTGTAAAAAGGGTCTGTAATTAAGTGAACAAAGTGCAGCCGAATGCCATTCAAGCTAGAACACTATCCAAAATAACACCTTCATTTAAAAAGTGATTTGAACTTCATGCACAATGATAATATATTCACCCAGTCACATTTTCTAAATGTTGCTTATTCCAGTACAAAGCTGTGAAAACTTGGAGCTTATCCTGCAATCCCTGGACCCAATGCAGAACCAGTCCTGGATGTCACACATCATAGTGCGTTTGCACACATTAATAACCACATTGACCCAAGGCAGTTTAGACTTGTCAGCAAACACGGCATTCATGGATGTGGGAAGAATATGCATCAATCCAGGGGGAATGTGCAGACTGCACACAGATAGTATCTGGACTCAAATTTGAACCCAGGACTTTTGGGGTTGCAAGGTATACACACTAACCGCAGCACCACCATGTCAAACACTAATGTAACAAATAAGATAAATAAATAAATACGCGTAGGTGTAAATATAGAATTAATAAAAAAGGAAAATTTAATTCTTTAGTAAGTGATTGAGAGTTATGGTGAATGTTTTGAGATCTTCTTGTACAATGTGTATGCATGCAGATGTCATGGTCTAACAGACTGATTCATAAAAAAAATAATCATTAAAACCCCTGTAATTTTTTTTTGAGGTAGAAATACATATTTGAATCAGTATATCTAATCACAACTCTGCAAGCAAGCAGAGGATGCCTTCCAGGAACAGTAAATAATCAAATCCCAAAATCAAAAGGAGATACCAAAGTCAACGTCCATAACAATAATGTTTCTTACCAAAAAGATTTTTCACTTACTAAATTTGGAATTTTTCACTTTTCAGTTGTATAAAGAAAATTAGACAAAAGATCCACCTAGCATCTCTACTTTCATACAAAATGGCTGCTGTGATGTCAGTCACAAACATGAAAAGCAAGAGTAAGGCAACAGCATAAACAGCCTAACAAAATGCAAACTTGCTTAGCTATGTTACATTAGTTCCCATTAACATCTCCAGTGTGTGTTATCCCATTTGTGCAAAATGTAAACAAAGCCGTACAATGGTCAATAAATATATACTGTTCAATATGCATACACAAAGAAGCAAAGAAAATAACACAAAATAGTATTTAAACTGTTCAATCTTGGCAATGTGCATATTAATGTCTGACATTTACCTTAATTTAACCTTCTAAAGGTTCTTTCTATTGTAGAGGCAAATGTTGGAGGCCTAATCCATGATTAAAATAATAATAATAATAATAATAACAATCAGTATGATGTAAATACATGACCTGGTTTTGCTGACCGTAGGTAAATGTGTTTTGATAACCACTAGATTCTAAACCACTCTAATTCAATTTTTAGCATTTTTGTGTAGTAGATTTCCTAGGAGCAGGGATAACATGAAGCACCGAAGCAGTGGTACACTACTCCTAAATAATGGCTGGACTGCCATTACTACAGGGACTACACAATTTGCTATTATTTTGCTAGTGTTTTCAAGTAGGCCTACTATTACAGCACAGAAACGGACTGAAAAGTGCACACAGAAGCTCACAGGGGAATCTAAGCATTAGATGAACAGAAATGTTAACCCCAAATGAACACTTTTATACAAGATCCATTACTAGATGAAATGTCACTTCACTGAGGTATACATTCAAACACACATCCAGGTGCGGCTGGGTGCTGAACTGGGAGGTTTGTGAGAGACAGTAATACTTGCCTCACCAAAATCCAAGCTATGCATAATGGAATATTACTTTACTACACAACAAAGTCATTTTATTGGAAAGCATTAGTATTATACCAATTTTACACAAATGATGAGGTGTCATTTCATTTTTCCCTGCCAATATTTGTGCATTTATTTGTATTACTTCCATAAATGTGTGCCAATTTCTTCTTGGTCTAATATGTGCTGATAGCAAGCAGTTTATTCATCTCTTTAATTTCTAATCAGACCTATTTTTTCACTTAATTAAAACAGCTGGTATTATTAAAACTATTTTTGAAACATTTCTTTTTTAAATGCCAATTGATGACACTTGGTAATCACACAGGACTTAAAATTACCTTTGGATGCATTTCGCTATCAGCTTTCTGAAGACAAGAAGCAGAAAACCCAGTCCCAGTTTGATTTGCAAATTAATGCAGTTAATATGGGATTCAAAATGCAGTATTACTTTGTAGAGATGGTAACAAGTCTAGCCATGAAATATAAACCACATATTGTGTAAGCTCCTACTTCGACATGATCTTTATTTTGTTGAACAATTAAACATTTATAAGAGTATTTTTGAAATCTAAAAACAATATATATAATGTTTACTTCAAAAAACTACATAAAAAGTTCATTGTCATGATTTTTGACATTTTTAGTGATACAAAATAAGGAGTGGAAAAGAAGAAGATATTTCCATCATATAAATGAGTCAACACTATGTATGCTAGGAGGCTCCCAGCAGACAAGCAATCTTCTGTATTCATATTTTGTCACAAACCTTCCAGCCTGGCCCTCCTGAACTTTTCTCCTTTCTCCCAAATGTGAAAATTCCAATAAAAGGATGTCATATTGCATCAATAGCTCCACACAGAAGGGAGATAAATACATTTTCAGAGAACAACTTCTCTTTGTAAACTTTGAAGCAAAGCTTCTGTAACATGTACAAAAAAGTTACTTGTTAAGGAATGTGCAAAACAATAGGTATATTATTTTTATCTCAGACTAGCCAACCCGCGGCATACCATACGCCGCATAATCAGGCCGCTTTTTTAATGATTTTTAAGTACAGGGAGAAAATAAACATTTGAAAAATCGGAAATGTAATAAATCACCAAGAAAAGTAACATTTCATGTGCCCACCCCCAACTCGTCACCTGAGTCATTTTCCTCTTTGCACAGTCCATATGCATGTGTGAGTCACGTAGACTTTTCATTGTTGTTTGCGGTTTTGGCTGCTTTTCTATATATAATCCACCAAGTCATCCGACCATAGTAGTACCGAGGGGGAGCGTACAAAGGGCAGGGACATAATCAGTGCGAGCGTATGAGCCGCTAGCCATGTTTTTGAAAGTTTGGCCCTGTGCCTTATTAATTGTCATCGCAAAGGCAAGTTTAACAGGAAATTGTCTTCGTCTTAAAGTAAAAGGCAAATTATCCGCGACAAACTGTTTTACACGCTGCATACCAACTCGCGGCGTAGTATACGCCGCATAATCACGCTGCTTTTTTAATGTTTTTTAAGCAGAGGGAAAAAAAATTAACATTTGCAAAATCCGTAACGCTGCTTTCAGTAAATACAATGCACACGCGTTTAATTTGCCAGCAACTTTTTGCCAGCTGTCTTTTCTAGTTTGGGCCGCTTTTACAGTGTTACCGCTTGTGTATATTAAATCTTGAAATCCTTCGAGTAACTAATTAACTAAGACCCACCCACCCAGCTTGTGTGAAAAAAATGCGCCCGTTCTTTCATCATTTTGTTGCAGCCTATCAAAGACTTGCTGATCATGTTTTGTAGACTCAATATATATTGGCTTTTCACTCAGCGCGAGGGCGCGCATTCATCTCAGATTATTACATCCTGCTAGACTAATCTGCTACACGGCTGCGTTTGAAAAACCGACTTATCCCGGATGAGTTTCACTGGCAGTAATGATTAGGAATCTGGTTGGAACAAAACCCTGCAGCCACAGGGGTTCACCAGGACCGAGTTTGGCAAACACTGCTGAACAGAGACGAAACCGACTCAGGTGAGGAGTGGGGGCGGGCAAAGTAGTTGCAGCTATTGATTATTCAGTGTTGTTTGCCTGGGTGTCTGATCTGCGTTGACTGACATGGCTGTTTTCTGCGTATCCCATGGTTGTCTTCCGGCAGTGTGAATGCCTGGAGAGACAGGGCGTCCTTGTGTGGTGAGTTGTTGCAGTTTGTGACCACGTCGCCGACATTATCCCAATGTTGGCAAACAAAGCCAACAGCCATGTTGCGAAGTTTGAGAGTAACAGTTTCGTCAATGACATTTTTACATCCAGCTAGTCTGCTAGACTAATGTGCTACACGTCTGCGTTTGAAAAACCGACTTATCCCAGATGAGTTTCACCGGCATTAATGATTAGGAATCTGGTTGGAACAAAACCCTGCATCCACAGGGGTTCACCAGGACCGAGTTTGGGAAACACTGCTGAACACAGACAAAACCGACTCAGGTGAGGAGTTGGGGTGGGCAAAGTGGTTGCAGCTATTGATTATTCAGTGTTGTTTGCTTGGATGTCTGATCTGCTCAACAGGATCATAAATAAAAGGAAAACAATGTGAAGGCAATGTCACAGGTGATCCTGTGGTATAGCGGGTCCACAGCTCCCCTTCAAAAGCCCATTTTTAAATAAATAATCATCGCACTCACAGTGTAGCGAGGGGCATGGAAGTGTGGCTGAAACGGTTTCCGGTTAGACTCGTGCTGCGGGCATTTTTTCCCTGTGCAGTGTGTGAGCAAGTGAGGAGAGAGAGAGAAAGCCGGTACGTTAGAGTGAGCGAGAGCAGGCTCGAAGGCAATGTGTTCCTGTGGTATAGCGGGTCCATAGCTCCCCTTCAAAAAGCCATTTTTAATCAGGCGACTGACAGTAGTGGAGTCAGGCACAGAGAAGGTCAGCTGCAGAGACAGCGTCTCGACTGTTGCAGGGCCTGAAACAGGTGAGACGCTAATGAAAAAGAGGCACAGGGCTTATTGGTTTTTAAAGACTGCTTCCTTCATTGTGTTTTAACTTCAGTTTTAAAGGATTGCGCGGCTCTCTCTTGCGCTGCCTGTGTGTGCCTCTGTGTGTGTGTGTGGCTCTCTCTCGCGCGCTGCCTCTGTGTGTGTGCGCAGCTCTCTCTCTCGCGCTGCCTATGTGTGCCTCTGTCTCCCTCTGGTGTTGCCTCTGTGTGTGTGTGCGCGGCTCTCTCTCTCGTGCTGCATGTGTGTGCCTCTGTCTCTCTCTGGCGCTGCCTGTGTGTGCGCGGCTCTCTCTCTCGCGCTGCCTGTGTGTGCCTCTGTCTCTCTCTGCCGCTGCCTCTGTGTGTGTGTGCGGCTCTGTCTCTGTGTGTGCCTCTGTCTCTCTGGCGCTGCCTGTGTGTGCGCGGCTCTCTCTCTCTCGCGCTGCTTGTGTGTGCCTCTGTCTCTCTCTGGCGCTGCCTCTGTGTGAACCAAGGTTCCACTGAGGTTGACTAATGAAAAGTCAACGTGGCTCAGAGCTGCAAGTGGACTACCTTTTATAAATACTATACCGTTATTTGGAACACTTTCATTTCATATGTGTTCCGTGTCTACAACGATCTATGCACAGTAAACACATCGTTAAAACAGAAACGTTTTTCATGTTTTAGTAATAATTGACAAAATGTAGGCATGTGTGAAGCCTGAATTCCAAATATCTTTATACACTTTCACAAAAGATAAAAGTATAACAGAACAAATGCGCTTTTTTCTAAGGCTATAACCGAAGAAAAAGAAAGCAGGTTAGTGCTGCGTGTTGTCCTACCTTCTTGGGTAGTATACTGGTTAGAGCTGCCGACTAAAGCTCATAAGGTTCTGTGTTCGAGTCTTAAAGTCTTCCAAAATAAACGTTTTGAGTAGTAAGCTGTTCTTATTGTTAATATTATACAATAAAAGCATACATTTGATTTGTGACTGTAACAGCCGCTGTAAATGTATAGTACTTGTCAAAGTTAGCGTCTTTTTTTTAGTTTTACTTTATTTACTTATCTTCCTACAGCATAAAGTCACAAGTATACTGCAGAGCTTCCTCTGTTTGATCGTCAAGGGCATGCTCACAAATTACACGTGTAATGCCACGAAAAATACCTGCTGACACTTTAGTACGCGAGCAAAGGTACGAGAATGCCGTTAGAGTTTTTTTGGGCACATACACCACGCTAGTGTTTAGATCTGGACGGTGTAGCATTGGCGAGCTCTGTAAGCCGTGCTGTTTCTTTGAAGGACAGGTGATTGGCAGGATGACACCGGACTTTTGCCTTTACGCCTGGTGCAGCTGCGTTGGTCTTTTATGTGAGTCGACATTTCTTGCGGGGAGGGCTTCTGTTTTCTCCGATCTGAGTTCACCTCTGTTATAGCGCATCTTTATTTGAAAACAGCAGTGTCAGATCGGGGCGAGCGTGAATGCTAACTTTGACAAGCACTATAAATTTACAGCGGTTGTTACAGACGTAAATCAAATTTATGTTTTTATTGTATAATATTAACAATAATAGCAGCTCTCTACTCAAAACGGCAAACTTGAGAAGCTGCCAGCATTGAACCCAGAAGCTCTTGATTGGGAGTCAGCAGTTCTTAGCATTGCACCACACAAGCTGTCGCATCAACCGCTTACCGCAACCTGCTTTCTTTTTTCTTCGGTTTTATTCTTGAATAAAAGCGCACTTGTTCTGTTATACTTGTACTTTTTGTGAAAGTGTTTATTTGATATTTGGACTTCAGGCTTCACACCAGTCATTCTCAGTCACATACACCACTCACATCCACGTCCACAGTTTTCCCAGTCTCGTTCGCGCACAAGTTCTGACACGGTTTTATATACAATCATCAGATTCAAATGTTAACAGTTCTCACACACAACTGCTGACTCCCAATCAAGAGCTTCTGCGTTCGATGCTAGCAGCTTCTTAAGTTTACCGTTTTGAGTAGAGAGCTGCTGTTATTGTTAATATCCATCCATCCATTATCCAACCCGCTGAATCCGAACACAGGGTCACGGGTATTGTTAATATTATAAAATAAAAACATACATTTGATTTACGTCTGTAACAACAACTGTAAATTTATAGTGCTTGTCAAAGTTAGCGTTCACGCTCGCCCCGATCTGACACTGCTGTTTTCAGATAAAGACGCGCTATAACAGAGGTGAACTCAGATTGGAGAAAACAGAAGCCCTCCCCGCAAGAAATGTCGAGTCACATAAAAGAACAACGCAGCTGCACCAGGCGTAAAGGCAAAAGTCCGGCGTCATCCTGCCAATCACCTGTCCTTCAAAGAAACAGCACGGCTTACAGAGCTCGCCAACGCTACACCGTCCAGATCTAAACACTAGCGTAGTGTATGTGCCCAAAAAAAGTCTAACTGCATTCTCGTACCATTGCTCGCGTACTAAAGTGTCAGCAGGTATTTTTCGTGGCATTACACATGTAATTTGTGAGCATGCCCTTGACGATCAAACAGAGGAAGCTCTGCAGTATACTTGTGACTTTATGCTGTAGGAAGATAAGTAAATAAATCAGCTCGCATGATATTTATTTGGATCAAATAAAGACGTGCTATAGCTAATTATCTATCCCCTTAGCTGTTTTTATATATATTATATATATTACAGACGCAAACCAAGTGTATGTGTGTACTGTATAATATTAACAATAAGAGCAACTCATTACTGAAAACAGCGAATATAGGAGTGAGTCGGGCTTGAACCGGGGACTCTTGATTACACCGGGGACGCTTGATTACAAGTCAGCAGATCTTACCACCACTCTACAGAAACTATTGTGTTTTCTTCAACCTTTTGTGAAAGTGTTTACTTGATCTTTGGACATCATGTTTCGTATATTATATAGTTTATGCCTATATTTTGTCATTTACTACTAAAATATGAAAAATGTTTCTGTTTTAAAAATGTGTTTACACAGATTACTGTAGAAACGGAACACACATGAAATGCGTGTGTTCCAAATAACGATCTATTATTTCCACTCTAAAACTCTAGCAGTTCAGTCACTCCCAGATAATCAAACAAGGCATGAGCTGGGAAAACTTAGTGAACGTTCTGCAACGGTGGGGGATGGAATAGCCGGCTGCTTGCTGGCTCGTCTTAATCGGCACATTTAGAAGACAAAAGAGAGGTGAGAACGGTTTTAAGGTGGGCCGGATCTACGAGTTTTTTCGTAGACTCTGGTAATTCTAGTGTTAATGAACAGGTACTGAAACATCCCTACCGACGAAGTAACTTTCACCAGCATTGACTCCATCGTCATAGACGATCCCGCACATCAACTTTCATTCCCCGAAAGAATTTCTTAGCAGTCTTACTCCCACTGGCATGCCTCCGCATAAACTCAAACTTAAAATTGGTTCAGTCGTCATGCTTCTCAGAAACCCCATGCCAGCAAGAAGTCTCTGTAAAGGCATTAGACTGACTGTTACCAGCATTCACCGCAAAGTACTAGAGTGTAAAACAATCGCAGCTGCTACCTCACAAATTGTCCATATTCCCCGGATTTCCCTGACCCCATCAGATTCAAATTTGCCTTTTTCGTTTACACGCAGACAATTTCCTGTTAGATTGGCCTTTGCAATGACAATTAATAAGGCGCAGGGACAAACTTTCAAAAAGATATGCCTGTATCTGCCAAAACCAGTTTTCAGTCACGGACAATTGTAATGTTGCTCTCTCCAGAGTTACATCTTTTCATTCACTCACAGACGTATCCTCAAACCCACCCCATTTGGACAACTGTGTCTTTCAGGAAGTGTTCACCCATCAATAAATAATTATGCGGCGTATGCTATGCCGCGGGTTGGCTAGTAGTTTTAATATATTGCTTATGCCAAACTGTAGGATTCATGTTGCTTCAGTGCTAGTGTAGCACAGTGTTTCTGTTATTGTATGATTAGTGTAGTACTTATAGCGTTTATTTTTTTCTGCAAGTACTGTATTTTAATCTCCTAAAATAATCTCAAGAATATGTATGCTACATTAACTCATACTGGCATTAGTTCCTTATGGGTAAGTGTGCCCTGTGAAGGACTGACATTCTATCCACATTTAGCTCCTTCCTTGTACCTGATACTGCAGTGACTGGCTCCAGCTCCACTACCTCGTCCTTAAATTCAAAAAGAAGGTTCCAAAAATCGACTGCTTAATAACAACTGTAAATCTATTAAGTCGTTCTTAAGTAAACAAGCACAATGCTACAGTAGGTGATTTTTTAAATATCTATTTCTAAGGACAGCATTAGGTAATACACCTATTTTAAGGTTATGAAAAAGAGAGTTGTAGACATGCACTAAATAAACCCTGTTGTTATATTCCTTGTGAATCTACTGTCTTTTTACATGGGGCAGATCAGTTTCTCATGAACATGTTTGCTTTTTAAATGTTGCAATCAACACTGCCTTATGAAAAAGATTCACAAGTCTACTTTTAACTCCTCAATTAAATCTACAAAATAATAATTATTTTACTGTTTTGAATTCATGATTTCAAATTCATGCAGTTTTATTTTGTTTCTTTTATATACCAGTATGTACTGACAATTTCACGATTTTCAGTACTTCACCTTGTTCAGCAATGAGCTTCTGTATAAGGAATCTATCAACTAATCAAGAAATGTTACACAATAAATGAGTGTTCTTGGTTCAAATCTTTTGCCTATTCACTGTCTGTGTGGAGTGTACATTTTCTCCCCATGTCTATAAGGGATTTTCACCCTCATTTTCTTCCATACTTCCACATGCAATTTTGGCTGATTGAGAACTCTAAATTAGTCCTGGTGTGTCCTCTATGGAGGACTGGGACCCTACCCACAGGCTCTGCCACATGGTGCAGCAACAGAGTCCTGCCTACTGCATCACCTCCATTTGATCAGGCAAGTACACAGTACACAGGAAGTAATGACATTTTTCTGACTGTGACATTTTGATGAATATAAAGTAATTTTACCTTTTAATTAAACAGCTACCGTATATACTGAAATCAGTACTTACATGGAAAGGACCTTCACGTCCATAATCTCCTGTCTTAGGTCTTTGCATATTGTTGAGTTGAAGTTATAGGGACCTTCATAGAACTCAAAGTACCTGAAAAACAGCAAAAACCCAGAGTGAGAGCAGTCTTTCAGTATAAAACAATAACTCCAATTCCAAAATCTATCTGCTACTTACAAGTATAATATTCGGTCCACAAATTAATTCAGAAAGTGATAAAACTGTGTGGACTTTAAATAATAATAAAAATCCAATAATTCATCCTCAGACTCATTTAATCCAATACAGGACCATGGAACACAAAAACCTATCTTGCCAGCTTGGGAAGAAAAAAGGAACAGTCCAATGCAGGACCCACTCATGCATAAATACTTCCTAAAATATATTTTCCAAATTTAGAGTTACTAGTAAACTTAACATGCATATTATTTTAATGAGACAAAAAAAGAAAAGAACCACTGATAGAAAATAAAAAGCAGACAGGTAGAAAATGTAAACCCCACAATAAAGTAACTGTGACAAGATGAAGCCTCTACACCTAGGAGACATGTCACCCATAAAAAGTATGTTTTAAGAGAAGTTATTTCTTTAGGATATATATCACTTCTTGGCAGGATTTTTTCCACTAAGTTTTAGATTGTTATGTTTTAGTCAGAGCCTCTATCCAGGCTCAAATAAGTTCCTATCATTTTTAAAATACTAATTTTCATGTTATGTTACGAATTCTGTTTTTAATTCTCACTGCTATATTTATGTACTAATTATTTTGTAATATAAAGCGTGCAGAAATTATAAATGTGATTTATCTGGAGCCTACAGAGGCAGGATAACCCAATCATGCAGTTGTAATGGCTCCAGCTTGTATTTACAGTGAAGTGGTAGTTCTTACAGTAGCTTCAGGACTGTCTGAGCTAGTGCTTCCCTTGATTTCAGTTGCTGATTCTCTTTTGTGTGGATTTAAGCCGTACTGTTTTCTGGTTAGAGTTTTCTAGGATTTGCTTGTTTTAGTTTAGTTTAAATTTCTTGCCCTACCTTTTGTGATCCTTTCTTGGAATTTGTTAATGAAGTTTTTAAACATTAATTAACTTTGTTTTTGTTGTTCTGGGACCATAGGTTTTTAAATGGTTTCCTCCTCACTCTCCTCTCCCTTTAAATGTCATTTTCTAATATTTAAAAGAAAGCCTTAACCCATTTTTGGGCTTGTGAGTTGAGGACAGGCTGCTTAGAGTGGGGCCTTTTCAGTGCATCCAGATTTGTAAAGAAGTAGTTCTGTTTTTTGTTAATTTTGAGGTCTGAGCTCCATTTTGAATTTTGTTGTGGTAAGAATCAAAACACAGGTAATGGAAAGATAGAAAGTAAACTTTTTTTGTATTTTTCATTAATTAAAATGAAGTTCTTGTCTTATTTTTCTTAAACTGAAGGGTAGCTGTTTGCTGCATGTTGGTTGGACATGCAAGTAAGAATTTCACTGTATTTTATACAAGTGACAATACTGCCAACACTACAACTACATATTGAAAGAAGAAAAGCTTGTAAGCCAAACATTTACAAAGGAAGTTGAGATAAGAGTGGGCCTAATTCAAACTGTCACTTATCATGAATGGTACCGTTATGAACTTGAGTTCAAAGCGCTAAATAGTTCCAAAAACACTTCCAAAAATGCCCACTGCTAACCCTGGATAGATATAGGCCAAACGCAGGATCTTTATAAAATAAAACGTTTATTTTCACAAAATGCTGTTACAGTATGAAGCTCCAAACAGCACAAAAGGCAAAAAGGAGTTGCTAGCATGCATAATTCAAGGTGGACAACGTCACAATATATTAATCCAAGGTCAAAAAACAGAGCAGAAGGTCACAAATCCAGAAAATTGTAACTAGCATAAGCTCATCAAAAAACACAAAACTCATCAGTCCCTAGTGCAGTTCACCTATAAAACACAAGTCACATAACAAGGCAGCTTATACACAAATAAATCAAACACCCTAAACTAATCAATTACATAAATAATATCAAAATTCTAATATAATTCACAATATTAACATAAGCAAAAGAATCAAATATGAACAAATAAGATATAAAACAAAGATCTGAACACAAGTCAGGGGAGGACCCCAGGCTAAACTATAACAGGTACATTGACGACATCAGGGCAAGTCCTTAAAATATGGCTCTATAAAACTCTTAATAAAATTATGAGCTAATTGCTGGTTCAGTACATTCTATTATCCATACTTAATAATACTACAGTAAAGCTAACAAAAAAAATAATAAATAATGAATTTACTAACTGTACCAAGCCTAATTAGTGGCCTGACATCATGTATTAAAACAAGTGTACAGCTTGAAAATACAGCATAACATTTATCGCATATCCATTTTCTAAACCTCTTTGCTCTTTACAGGATTGGAGGTACTGTAACCTAGTAGCATAAGGTTCAAGGCAAGGAACAACCATAGACAGAACTGCAGGCTACTCCATCCATCTATGATCATTTTCTGCCACTTATCCAGGTCCAGGTTGCAGGTGTAGCAGTCTAAGCAATGATGCTCAGAGATCCCTTTCCCCCATCCCATCCTGGAGGATACCAGGCCAGCTCAAGAGTTATAATCTCTCCACATTGTTTTCAGTCTGCCCCCAGGTCTCTTCCTAGTTGGACATGGCCGAAACACCTCCCCAGGGAGGTGTCCAGGAAGCATCCTAATCAGTTGCCGAACCACTTCAACTGGTTCTTTTCAATGTGGAGGGGCAGTGGCTCTATTTTGAGCTCCTCCCGAATCTCTAAGGCTGAGCCCTGACACTCTACAAAGAAAATTAATTTCTGCTGCTACACAGGTGAGGGTAGGAACATAGATTGACTGGTAAATTAAGAGCTCTGCCTTTCAGCTCAGTTCTCTCTTCACTACGACAGACCAGTACAACGTTTGCATAGATGACGATGCTGCTCCAATCACCCTGTTGATATCCCACTCCCTTCATCCCCTCACCTATGAACAAGATCCTAAAATACTCTTCCATTTGAGGCAGCACCCCATCGTCAACCTGGAGTAAAAAGTCCACCATTTTCCAGATGAGGACGATAACCTTGGCCTTCAATCCACCCCAGTGAATGTCTAAGGTCTAAGATCACAGCCTGATGAAGCCATCCATAAAGCAGAGATGAGATCCTGAGACATCCTCCACTTATCTGCGCCTATAAATTATGTCCATAAAAATTATGAACAGACTGCAAACTACTGCAAAACACATTCACATGCACATCCACTCCGACTGTGCCGGTGTACAGTTGGCAAATAACTTAACACAACTCAATGGGTTGATAGAGGAAAGCAAGTAAGAAGTATTAAATCACAACTAATGCCACCACTGTGGGAATGTGCACATTTTAAATACAATCACTGAGTTAGAAATGAAATGAATGCCTAGGGCTTGGAGTTAACAGTGCAAACTACTGTACCAATGTTCCCTCTTTAAACCACTTTAAGACTTCTGCTAATAAAAAGACTGCTGCACATAACATTTATCATTTAGGCTAAATCTGTGGTTAGTGTGTATTTTCTCTGGCAATTCAAAAGTGCACTCAATCTAAAACTGTGCTTATAGGTCAATGAAAAACCCCAAATAGCCCAGTGAGAGTGAAGGATTTTTTAACACTTGTCTGTCCAAACATTGCCTTGAATGTCATTTGAAGACACCAAAGGTAAATGTGAAAAAATAAGGTCAACAAGATGCGTTAACACATGACTATCATCAATATAACCTCAGCCAATCTCAGTTGTAAATGATGTATTTGCGCAGTGTAGTCAGCTGGACTCTATTCCCCAGTGCATGTCATAACAAGAAGTAATTTAAATGTCTGGTTTTAAACTATACTAAAACAATAAAATAATATTTTAATTCAATGTTTCAATGAATAAATACTGTTACCTTTCTATGTATTTATGTCTACATTTCTTGTTGCAGTCACAATATAAACATACTTTGAATTTCCAACTGATAAGTAAACAACATAGAAACTATGCTTAAAGATATATGATTATCACTACATTTCATGCAGTCAAGAAACATTTAGATTTCCATGGTCTCAAATTCAAAACATAAAAAATACTGACACCACAATTCTTCCATACAATGGATGACATGCAAAGGTAAGACAAACAAAGGCAATAAATACAACACCAAACTGTTTTTTTTTTAGATATCCTGGATAGGAATAAAAAAACTGACCCAAAAACTTACTTGGTATATTTTTAAGGGAATATAGTATATTGATCACTAAAATGAATGCTTTTACTAAATACGAATGGCATGACAGCAATATTACACACAATGGTACAATGATACCATACTTCATTGCCAAAACACAAGGAGAACACTGCCTGATAAGAAAGAAATTAATAGCATACACAAAACTGCAAATGTCTACCCATTTTTGGAAACAAATGCCATTCCATTTTCATGGAGTCTAGTTCTAAGACAGAGGAAGAATAAAAACGTCAAACTGAACAGTATGAAAAAAATGAAGACCAACCACAGTTCAGTGAACTATATATGAATTACACTTTCATATTTAAAGAATAATGGAACGAATGAGAAATACGGTCATTATTAAAAAGTGAGGTTTACAAACATCAAATAATTGATTACCAATTTCTGGAATTCATTATATACAACATTTAATTTGAATAAATTAGTATAACTTTTTTAGGACTGCAAAATGCCACAGTGGTTAGTTAGCACTGTTGCCTCAGTTTTCCAGCATCTAGTTTAGAAACCAATGCCCCAGTTAGTGTCCTTGTAGAATCTGCACATTCTCCCTGTATCTGTGTGGGTTATTCTCCAGGGATACTGGCTTTCCTCCTTGGTCCACAAAGATGTGCAGGTTAGGCTATGTAGTCATTTTAAACCGGCATTTTTTTAACTAGCGCCCTGTTGTGTTCAGTGCTGCCTGTATAAGCCTTGGACCTCTGTGACCCTTAAATGTATTAGGTAGGTCTGAGAATGTCATGTTATACACATTGATATGGACTACAATGTATTCTATAGTTGGTGTAACTAAATAATGTTGATTTTAATCGATTTTTGTAAAAACTGCACAAAAATACACCTAGCTAAAAGGAAGCTGGACTGCAAGATGAAAAATGATCCAATAGATGCTGCTGCACTCAAGGATTACAAATTTGAATCAGTAATGTGAAATGCTGTGAAACATTTTTAGTTCATCTGCCAAGAAAGAGTACTTCTCAGGAGACATGTGACGTTTCAAGCTGCTAATTTATACCACACGTCGGCTGTAGCTACATGCTGCTCAATATTAAAACAAATGTTTTTCAAGCATTTGTACAGGAGCTTAACTAAAAAGAATTTTCAAATATAATAAGGCTTGTTGGTACTATGCTAAAAGTATAATAGGTACAACATAAACTGATGATGCTCTTGTCCCTCAGGTAGAAATGTAGCAGAGGAAAATTAAATAAAATCTTAGGAAATGTGGAAGGATGAATGTTAATAGATCGATACGAGTATTGAGAAAAGCGCTATATAAATGTAATGAATTATTATTATTATTATTATTACAATTTTAGCCATTGTCTAAATATGCTAATTAAGGCCACTTTTATCAAATAATATTTACTAATACAGTATATATAATAGTAGTACGTCCTGTGGTTCTGCTCATAAAAAAGCAGGAAAATTAAATGTATACAATTATCATTTATTTTTTAAGAAAATACACTACAGAGATAAATAAATAGAAAACAACAAAGAAAAATAAAACACAAAAAAAAATCTGCCTGTTATAATGGTTTTTGCTATACCATTTGCAAGTCCCTAAATGATACTGTAAGAAAGCTTCTCCTCTAGCCCATCCCCAAAACACAAGCAACATGCTCCATCTTCTGTTTTCATTATTCTTTCCCTGTTTCTCCCTCATGTTCTAAGTATATTGTCACATTTCCTCCCTAAAAATTGAGCTTTCATCATAATGCATCTTTCAGGGCCGGACTCAATTTGTTATTGGCTAGAGGAAGCATATAAAATATCATCTTGGGATCACTACTAGGCTACCAAAATCACCTGCAGGATCACAGATGTGGCTACAATGCCTTCAGCCGATGTCATATCTCGGCCCATTTTTCTTTTCTCCATTCTTTTTTAGCACCTAAAAAACAAGACATCACAGAGGAGCTTCTATGTTGTTTTTAAGGTCCAAAGCACCCGCAATGTTTATTTCTTGTCACTTAATTCTATGCATTGAACTTCTGGATAAGCATTCATTGGTTGTCTGCACTCCTACATACACAGCCCTGTCCTTTGACATGGTTTGATTTTATACTAGCCAGTCACAGACTCGTTGATCTTAGTAGTTAGGTATGTCATTTTAGGTGATCATCTTCACAGGACTGTGCCGTTGACTGCCTCTGACTGGCTAAGATTATACAAATGAAGGCTATGACAGAAAATTTGTGAAAAAGTTACCTAATGTGACATGGGCTTTGGGGAACCACCACCAGACCAAATGGCCCTATGGTTGCCCCCTGAAACCGCTGCACCCCTGGGCTCTTAACGAGATTTAAATCACCATATATCCTTATTGACTTCTAGTCTACCTGACTTTGTTTCTAAGCAGTAAGCAAACTTCATTTGCTGTCTGCTGTTGGCTTCCTCTCCATTTCTCTTAAATACTCCTTGATTGTGGTACTCTGAGAGAAATATCTCTCCGGTTTTCCTTTTATCAGTCCTCTACCATCCTCACAATTCTTCAACCCTGTCAAACCCTTCAAAGTATTTAAAGGTAATGTAAAGTTTTAACTCAAAATGCTAGTAAAGAGCTCTGTACTTGAGACACATGTTTCCCATATTGTAAACTGAAGCACTACTAGCTCTAGGTATCATAACCTCACTTCATTTCCTGCATTTCTTAGATGAAAACTTATAGTCTTAAATTATTTTCAGGTCAAAACAAGTATGCTGCCCTTTGAGGAAAAAAAAACTAAATGTAATTGAATCATTAATTTAACAAATCAAATCTGTCACCCACTATGAAAGCACTTATAGCTTTACTATTTTCAAGAATAACGGTTTATAAACACAGCAACAATGCAAAAGAATACAACTAACCATAAATGCATAAATGTTGGAAATTATCTCTACCAATTGGCACAAAAAAATAAAACAAGTTAACTGAACTAATAAGGATTTCTGAAAACGTAACAATTTTTCAGGAAGTATTACCCTCCTTGAAGTACATACTAAGCTTTTTCTACAACCCAATTTGCTCCAGCCTGAAAAACAGTAAGAAACATATTTACATACCAAAAACATATTCAGCAGCCGGCCTATAACCACCTCCTGCACTTTCATTATTTTCCCTTCACACCTGGTTAATAAAATTATAAAAGGCAACAGAGAGGAAAACCAGGGGATACTTGAAGGTGGTGCATATCTTACCTATTTACCAAAGGTAATCCTGTATAATGGAAGTTAGTAGTGCTAAGTAGTACTAAGTGTACCTGTTGTATGTTCATATACACTTAATCTCTAACACTAACAAATAATTGCTAACAGTAAAATGCATTCTGACCAAGACAGTGCAGTATGACAATTTTAATACAAAACAGTAAACATGCAGAGCTGGCAAGTGGTTCTGCAATTTAAGAGCACATGAGTTTTTACATGGGCTAAGAAATATAGAATACTGTATACAAATTATGTATATGAAAAGAAGTACAATATAATAGAGGTTTATATTCTTCTATTTGTTCTGAATTTTCAGAAAAAAACAGTATTTCAAAATAAACCAACTGAATAGATAAGATGTAATTTTAATAATTTGCCTCGTTTCTCATGTCTATGATAATGTGCCCTAACAATTAAACAGCATTTTCACTTGAACTGGACACAGTGACATTTTAGACTAGGACTGGGCTCTACTTCTCAACCCACACTCCTGTGATATGTGATTTGACTCATCTGCAAGGCTTGTTGTTTTAGAAACCTGATGAATTATTTAGATTTAAAACACTAAAATGAATAATGTTTTTATTGCAATTTCAGTAAAAGTACAGATTCTAATTTTCTAGGAATGTACACATTTAATATGCATATGTCTTTTTATCTCAAATATGAACATGACCATGTTTTTGATGTGGGAAGACAGAAACCCATTTAAAGAAAATCTATGTGGTTAGCCACAGAATTACGTAAGAAACTGATTTATGTATATGTTTTGTGGGCCAGCCAAGTGTATGGGGTAAAACACAATGCAAAATGGTCAAAGGCTAGCTAATATGAAAATTAATATATCACATCAATAAGGGCTACCTTCCTGCTTCTTCTGCAATAATTGAAATTAAGATACATACATTTATGTATGTGCCTGCATTATTCACCTAAACTTAGATACTCATTGTGAAACCACCAATTATAATAAATGTAATAAACATTTATGTACAGATCGTAACAGTAGCTGTAACTGATGCTTCAGTAACAAAAACAAATGGATTATAAAGTCTTTGCTTGCTACTTTATTTTCCTATCACAGATAAAGTGTTGTTTAGTCTAAGGACTCCCAGGCCTGCCAATGATGTTTAGCACAATATCTTTCTGATCTACAAATGCTAAAAATAAACTTAACAGACAGTAAGAATCATTTCATCCTCTCTGATACCAGTAACTCAACACTGCTACACAACATGGCTTATGTCTCATAAGCAGGAACAGGGCAGGCTCTGCCATTTACACGAACCAGGCGGTCACCTAGGGAGGCAAAACCGGGGGAGCATCATTTTTTTGAACAACAAAGACCTTGACTTACACACATTTGGACTCAGTGCAACTGACCATCAATCCTATTATATTGTTTTATATTGTTTTTGCATTACTAGCAATGGGCGTCACGGTGGCGCAGTGGGTAGCACTGCTGCCTCGCAGTTGGGAGACCTGGGGAGCTGGGTTCGCTTCCTGGGTACTCCCTGCGTGGAGTTTACATGTTCTCCCCGTGTCTGCGTGGGTTTCCTCCGGGCGCTCCAGTTTCCTCCCACAGTCCAAAGACATGCAGGTTAGGTGGACTGGCGATTCTAAATTGGCCCTAGTGTGTGCTTGGTGTGTGGGTGTGTTTGTGTGTGTCCTGCGGTGCCTTGTGCCCTGTGTTGGCTGGGATTGGCTCCAGCAGACCCCCGTGACCCTGTGTTCGGATTCAGCTGGTTGGAAAATGGATGGATGGATTACTAGCAATGTTTGCTCTTAACATCTGACGACCTTCACAAGTCCGCTGTGGATGGTGTTCCAAATTCCAGGAGGGACTGTACTAAGCTTTACAGAGGCTCACTTTACCCAAAAGAGTTGGACAGAGGTAACGGTGTGGCAGTAGGGCCTGGCCCACCTTAATGGATGCACTGTATTAATAAAATAAATTTTGAATATATGTATAAGGGTATTTTTTTACTCAAAAGTATTTTTAAGGCTATAGCTAAAGTAAAAATGTTAACAATCAACAAATACAATAATTAAATCCATCCTGCCCTAAACAACTCCCCCTTACACATCACCTTCCCTTAAAACACGGAATACCTGTTGTTCTGTGCAGGCATCATTGGGTTGTGCCCGCCCTATTAGACTGCTAGGCCCATCCGTTACTGACTTGCTTATATTTTTTGCCCACATTGATTATTGAATACTGGCTTTAACTTGGTGTTATTTTAAAGGGGAGCTTGTGCGTATGTACAAAGTTGTTAATGTAGGCGGGTTAAAACTGAATTGTTTTACATTTATTACATGTAAAAAGCCAGACACATGGAAAAAGTTACTATATACAGAGGGATTGAGAAAATATTCAGACGCCTTTAGTTTCTGTACACCTTATTGTGTTGTACATTTAATTTTAAATAGTGAAATTTGCTATTTTTGCCTGTCAATCTACATTCAAAAACCTATAATAGCAAACTTAAAGCACATTCTCAGAAAGGCTTGCAAATTTATTTAAAATCAAAAACTGAAATCTGTCATTTATGTAAGTATTCACACCCTTTACGGTGGCACTCCAAACTATCGTCAGGTGCATCCAGTTTGCTTTAATTATCTTTGAGGTGTGTCTGCCAAACTAAATTGACTGGACATCATTTAGAAAGGCACACTTCTGTGTATATAAGGCCACACAATTCAAAATGCAAGTCAGGACAACAACTTTGCGTTGAAGTCCAAAAAATTCACTGTAGATCTCCACAACAGAATCTCCAAAGCACTGTGACCCCAATAGTTGTGACATGGAAGAAGATTGGAAGTACCAGGACTCTTCCCAGAATTGGTCATCTGGCCATACTGAGTAACCAGGCAAAAAGGACCTTGGTCAGGGAGGTGATCAAGAACCCAGTCGTCACTCTAAGTTTCAGAAGTCCTCTGCTGAGATGGAAGAATCTGTCTCAAGGATGACCATCTCAAAAGTACTCCATCAATAAGGCACATATGACAGCCCACTGGGAGTTTGCCAGACAACATTTGAAGGACTCTGTGAGCATAAGGAAAAAGATTTTCTGGTCTGATGAGACAAAAATGAAACTTGTATGACGAAGACAAGGCACTGGTCAGAATCTGCCTAATACCACCACTATGGTGAAGCATGGTGGTGGCGGCAGCATCATGCTATGGAAGTACTTCTCAGTGGTAGAGACAGGGAGACTTGTCAGAGGGATGGAAAGAATGCATTCATCCTTATAAGGGAAGGATGAATGCATCAAATGGCAGAGAGGTCCTTGAAGAAAACCTGCTCCAGAGTGCATGTGACCTGGGGCACAACAATGAACAAAAGCATTCAGCAAAGACAACCTTGGAGTGGCTTTGGGACAAATCTCTGACTCTCTTAAAGCAATCCAGCCAAAGCCTACTTTAGACTTAGACCCTATAGGACATCTGTGGAGAGACCCGAAGATGGCAATATATAGACAGTTCCTATCCAGTCTATCATAGTGTGAGAGGATCTGCCAGGAAAAATGGGATAAACTGCCTAAATCCAGGTGCGCAAAGTTTGTAGACACTTAGCCAATAAGACTCGAAGCTGTAATTGCTGTCTACAAAGTACCGAATTAAGGGTCTAAATACTTACAGTATATGAATGATAGATTTCAGTTTTTGAGTTTTAATACATTTGCAACTTTTTCTGAAAACATGTATTCACTTTGTCATTATAGATTGATGGGCAAAAATGGCAATTTTATCCATTTAATATTAAAGTTACAACACAATAAATTCTGCAGAAAGTGAAGGGTCTGAATACTTTCTGGAACCAATTTATATAGAGCTAGAAAGGACTGCATTCATCAAAGGTTTTCTTGCATTTTTTATGTGTATGCCTTGTAATAAAACATACAAGCTACCAGTATAGCAGCTGTTTTGTTCTGGACAAAATGTTAACAGGTAGCTAATGGTTACCTAGAAGCAATGGACATCAGCCTTAGGTGAGATGCTAGTTTACATCACAAGGTATACACTTGCACATGTAGCATTGCCTACATGGAAAATCCTCAGTGGAAACCTCTGTGAATATGCAAATTCCACACAGCAGGCACTATAGCCAGAAAGTGAACTGTAAGTCTTAAGTGCTGTGAAGCAACAACATCACCTGCTGGGTTGAAGCTCTGCTGGCAGTGTTACTGTACAATTATGTCTCAGCTGGGAATTTTTGGCAAAATATTGGAGACCAGTAAACTAGATATCAAGGAACTTATTTTAAAAACAGAATATCACTATGTCAGTGATTTATTACTTAGTCCTGGCAGAAACAGAAAAAATTCAACTGCAATTTCTGTACCACAAAATTATTTCATTTTTTCACTACTGCCTCAAAGATTCAGCACTTAGGTTCCAATCTCATTCCCAGCCATTGTCTGTGTAGATCTGCACGGTTTGCTTGTGCCTGTATGAATTGTCCTCTGAGTACTCTGCTATTTCTTCCACATCCACAGCTTTATGTGAATGTCAGTGTAGGTGTATGTGAGACTGGACCTTGTGATGGACTAATGCCCCATCCAGTGTTGCCCACATGACCCTAAATAGGACTAAGCAGATTTCAGAAGGTTAAGTTACAACTATTCTGGTTTTGTCCTCTATTTCTAAAATCGAATTTATTAAACAGATGAATTTCATTTTGAATGTTGTTTTTGAAAATGAGTCTCTGTAACAAAGTATGTCTAGGCAGAAGACAAGTTACATCAACTATGACACATCAGACTAATATGACAACTTTTTTAGTGGTTTACACTGCATTTAATCACCACATTGACAGATCCTCACTGAATGTTCAAGACTCTCAATTCAGTGCTATTTTCAAAAACTGGACCATGTCAGTATGAATAAACATAGAGTATACTTCACTGTGGCTAGGAAAATATGCACTTGTAAGTCTCCCAATGCAGAACTGAGACATAACAATATTCCATATGTCAGGGAAAACTTAAGATTACTTCATTCAATGAAAAAATAAGAACTTTGTTTAACCAAGGAAATATACAAAGACAAAACACCTTTAACATCACCAAAGGGCTATCTATACAAGAAGGGAAAAAAGTGAATCAATGGACTCATTTTCTCACATATTACTCTATTTCCATAGCTTTGTCAAACACATTAAGGCAGCAATTAAATCACATCAGTTTAAAGCATGGCAAAGAATTACAGATTCCCTTTTTTTAAAAAAGGCTGAACTAACTGGTTATTCAATGAAATAATACACAGTCAAAGGCAATGTCCTGAATTTCAGACTGCAGAAGATAAGGATGCTTTAATTTAATGACCTGTGACAATCAAAGACGATTCTTTTCTATATTTTTTAGGTAATGAATTCTAACTATATCCTTCCCCCTCTGATTAGGAAGTCAGCAATTTCTTAATAATCATTTATGGCCATTACCAATTATTGTGGAATGTCTTGGCCATAAATGGGGCATTAAAATCAAAATAAAGGGACTTAATAAAAATACATAAAAGTTCACTGTGATGGGCTGGCATGCTGTCTAGGGCTTCCTCCTGACTTGTACCCTATGCTAGCTGGGATAGGCTCCAGCCAACCCCCAAAACCCTGGTCTAGATTAAGCAGGTTAGAAAAAGGCATGACATAAAAGTACACATTCATTACAAGAACAATTCGTTTCAAGGAACTTACTACTTTTAAGAAGTGAAAATCAGTGGCACAGTGGTTAGTGCCGTTGTTCCACTCAACAGGGTTCCTGAGTCTGAATCAAACTAAGTCAAGCTGGTTTTAAGCTGCTTTGAGAATGTTGTATCATGTTTAAGAAAAGTAAAGAAAGTCCATTTTTATAACTAAATGACATTGTATCAATCATTAACATAAGAAAGGCATGAAGCTCTTAAGATAAATGCAGGCTGGAAAAATCACTGGGCTGTAACTAATACCCAACTCATTTTTTAAACAAAAACAACACCAAAATTATCACCAATAAAGTCATTGACATTTCAGACGTCTTGACAAATTATATATTGCTAAACACTGTCATTGGCCTCTAATAAAAATTGTGTAGCTCAGATAAATGTTGCTCCAAAAACACTGATTGAAGGTTTTTGTAAAAGCGCATGTCACCTACTTAGAAAAAGTATTGATTTCTAATATTTCATATTAGAGGACCAGATTCATTAAGAGAGGAAACGCATTTTTAATGTAGTATATTTGTTTTAAAATACTGTATACTTCATTTGTGATGACCACATACATTTTTTATTACCTCTGGATGCAGAAAATGTATTTGATATGAGTAAAGGAGATTATTTGCCACACTGTGTGAACTCAGGTTTGGCCCAGAATCATAGTCTGGCATATTTGAGTGGCACTCTCATAGTGGGGCAGCACGGTGGTGCAGTGGTAGCACTGCTGCATCGCAGTAAGGAGACCTGGGTTCGCTTCTCTGGTCCTCTCTGTGTGGAGTTTGCATGTTCTCCCCGTGTCTGCGTGGGTTTCCTCCGGGTGCTCCGGTTTCCTCCCACAGTCCAAAGACATGCAGGTTAGGTGCATTGGCGATCCTGAATTGTCCCTAATGTGTGCTTGGTGTGTGGGTGTGTGTGTGTGCCTTGCGGTGGGCTGACGCCCTGCCCGAGATTTGTTCTTGCCTTGCGCCTGATGCTGGCTGGGATTGGCTCCAGCGGACCATGTTTTAGGATAGCGGGTTGGAACATGACTGACTGACTGACTGACTGTCACAGTGACACTCCATACCCTTGTTTATACCAATGATGCCTGAAAGTATAAAAACTGTGTCCAGCATTAAGCATTATGGGGATAAGAACAGCATGGGTCCTTCAAACATGCAGGCTATCACTGAAATCAACAGTGAACCCCTGGGTCAAAGTTAGCCATGAACAAACCCCATTCCAGAATGCAAGAAATGCTGATTTTGCAGTTTTCAAGGTCAAGGCTTCTGGTAACGCCCACAAATTTTCTGCATTGGTCAAAGTGTGAATAAAGCTAGAAAATTGCCAGCTAAAGTATTAAGACTCATTCATGCAAGTGAATCAATCTTAAGAGCCTTTAATAATGATGAATGAAGGTGCAACCTTACATAGGTTTAATTATTTTCAAAGATTACCTTTTAAAAAAGTGACTAGTAGGTTGAGAGAATTTAAAATAAAGGAGAAACTTCATAACTAAGCCAAAGAGGGAAATACTATATTGGTAGTTGTTAAGCACCAGCAAAGTTAATGGGAGAAGAATGCAGTGCTCCTTTATATGGGGTCCGAGCTTCGTACAGCTTTCCAGAAAAGCAAAAATGCAGTAATATACCATGTTTGTGTGTCCTTTCTAGCTTATATTTAGCTCTGTTGGCTTTCAGTATCTTGTTCATAATGTTCTTTACACTCATACGAATCTTTAAGATTAAAATATATTTCGTAAAATCTATCTATTATAAAAAGAAATCCTGTCCTGGAAAGCAAAAAGCAAATCTACAATACGTGATCTTCTCGGATGACATTTTAAAGACCCGTGAGACCAAAGACACGCACTACTTACAATCCACCCGCGAGACCAAAGACACACCCTACTTACAATTTATCAAATAGGACAATAGGCAGTCAAAACATTCAGTCTTGTGAAGGATTTGAGCACACACAGATCCAGGGCTCTCAGCGCATAAAAAGCGTATAAGAACAGTACATTATAAATTAAATGTCGACATCTAAGCGAAGAAGAAAGCAGCGTGGAGAAAAGAGACTCAAATGCGTTGGAGAGAAAAAAGAGCAAAAAAGAATAATCGAGATGCAAATTCAGAAAATAAGTAAAGTAATTATTAGCCCGGAACATGTGAAATTGAAAAAAAAGCATGTCCAATCCGGCTCAGAATTAAAAGACAATGAGTAAAAGACAAAGTAGAACTTCATAAAGACATTTACAAACGTTGGCGCTAAACACATGCAGAGCAGGTTAGAGACTATGAAACCAGAGAAATTAGAAAGGCTCAAAAAAAAAAAAAAAAAAGTTGGCGCTATACACAAATGGAGAAAGTTAAAGGATATGAAAGTAGGAAAATTAGAAAATATAAAAAAAGAAAGTAAAGATCGAAGTAGCGCAAACAAACAAACTGCCTCATTTAACTATGCACCAGTCTAACTTTGGTTTTGCACAATAATTACTACACTATTGCACCTTAACACTAAAGTCTACTTTATTCACATAATTTTACTTATTTATTATGTTCTACTATACTGTTATCTTTCAATCTATGACTTTTTGTTAATCTAACTGATATTCTTCTAACTTTGCACAGTTTTTGATAAGCAGATCAGGATGCATTTCACTGCGTGTTGTCCTGTATAACCATGCATGTGACAAATAAAGAATCTTGAGAATTTCAAAAACGGAGTTTACCGCACATGCATTTATTGGTTACTTTGTTAACGTATATATATATATATATATATATATATATATATATATATATATATATATATATATATATATATATATATATATTTATCTGTCTGCTTATTTAAAAAGCTAAATTTACCCCAGGAGCCTAAAATGTTCTGTCTAGCCCTTGTACAAAAACCTACAGAAAAGCTGGGGTATCACCTTGGTAACCCCATGTACTTTTGGAACTGTGAGAGGAAAATAGCACGACTTTACAGGCAGGAGTCCAGTGCAGACGTCAACTTACTTTTTTACTTTGTAAAAAAAAATTATTAACTGCTGATGATGTAGATCGTTTTGTCTGTGCTGAAATTCCAAACAAAGAAACCTATCCTGACCTCATTAAAAAGATTCAGCATTTTGGGACTTGCAAGATTACAAAAATTATTTTTACAGAAGTTCTGAAATAAAAGAGAAACTAATGAAATAGCAACAATTCAAAGAAAAAAAAATCTTAAATGTGTGTATCCGGAAAACCAAACATGGGGGTTGGCAAGCGAAGCCCCCTAGTAATAAATAAAACAAAAACTGCATTTAACCATTTGTGTTTACAAAAAATAGTAAAACTACAGATATTTTATTTGATTGAAAGGCAAGCATGTGTGTATGTAAATAGTTTAAGTGATTAGCCAAATAAGCATAAGGCCATCACATGTAGCAGTGTGCAAGTTAAAAAATAATACAGAATGAATACCCTTTGGGCCCATTCACATCTGAGCATTGTAAATTTTCAGCATTTGCTTATCATTTTTCAAGCTTTGTAATGGTTTTTTGAAAGTGTTTTCAAATGTTTTTTAGGCTTTTTTAGGTGTTTTTCAGGCACTCTTCAGGGGCCTCATGTATAACGCCGTGCACAGAACTCACACTATAACATGGCGTAAGCACAAAAGCGGGAATGTGCGTACGCACAGAAAAATCCAGATGCAGGAATCTGTACATACGCAAACTTTCACGATCGTCCACTACATAAATCCCGATTAGCGTGAAAAGTAACGTACGTGCACGCGCCTTCTGTCCCGCCCCAACTCCTCCCAGAATTACGCCTCTTTGAATATGCAAATCAATATAAATAGCCTTCTGTGAAAAGACAATGGGAAAAGCATGGGGGGAAATATAAGAATTTCAGCGAATACCAAGTGGAGGCAAAGAAAAAACGTACTATTTGTTGGTTTAAACAGTGGTATAATCAACAAAAGGAAGTTTGATCGAGTGACAGAGTGTCGGAGAAACTTGAAGGCTCAAGTTCACAAAGTCGCACAGTGCCCGAAATAAAAAAGAAATCACATATCAAAGTCGCCGTGACAAGGCAAGTCGTAGCCCACCGTCTGAGTGTCATATGAAAGCTTATTAGGGTACAGACAAAAAAAATAGGCACACAGTGGGAAAAAAGCACAAAATGTCAACTTTAATCTCGAAATTTCCACTTTAATCACGTAGTTTATTTTGCCATTAAAGTAGAACATCATAAACTTCATCTTAAAAATCATTTAATATACTAGTTTCTCAAATCCCATTGTAAATAAAGTGGCACATTAAATGCTTTGTTCTGTATTTGATCTTCTATGTGCTCTACATGTGTGAATCACTACCTGCTTCTTAAACGGGCTTTCTCTTTCTCCGACAGGACACATAATCCATTACATTCGTGATATTACAGCTCTCTGAATAATTAAAATACTGAGATGTATACGTGATATCTTTTTCATGATGATAGGAATGAAAGCATGTTATTAAACATGGGAACACGGTGGCGCAGTGCTTGTTCATGTCTCATGCAAGACGCTTGCGGCGCCATGCGCGACCTTCGATGAAATAATTTATTACAGAAGTACTGTCTCTTTCAAACATACTAACTTCCAATTCCTGTCCTTACTTTTCTTTCTTCAAAAACCCAATCGCCACACAATCAGCTATATAGACGTGAAGCCATCTGTAAGCTTAAAACGCAGATTCTTCAAAACTTTTAAGGAACATTGAAATATCTTCGTAGTACATGTTTAATTATTATATCCGTCTATCCTTCCAGTGTCGCGTCAGCACCAGCAAGAATACAACGCAATGCAGGAACAATCCCTGAACTAGCTAGCGTAGCCTTCTCCCTCCCTCCTGCCCTCCCTCTGCAGAATAGAAAACTGGCAACCGTTCAACCTCTGATGTCACTTCCATTTTCCACCCTTATGGACCCTCCCCTTCCTGCCTGGAACCCAAATGACCGGCAGTCATTCTTTGAATTAGTTCTACAATGGACTCCCGTCTGAAAAGATGTCGACACTGTCTTTGTTAAAAAATTACTTTTTTTTTTCATCTTCATTATACATGGTTTATATACATGCCCCAAATATTTTTGCTTACCTGCTTCTTGTTTTACAACTTTAAAACACTACGAACAGTATATAAAACTTTAAATAATCTTGCTCCTTCCTATATTTTTGTATACAATTTAAGCATTATTTTTATCTATCTATTTTATCAGACTGCTGTCACTGTCCTGCTCCAATGTCAGACTGAGGAGATTGTTCATCCCCCACACTATGTGACTCTTCAGTTCCACCCGGGAGGTAAACGTTAACACTATACAATGTTATTGACTGTTATACCTGCCTTGCACTCTTCACCTTGCACTTTAACTTGCACTGCGCTTTTATTGCTCTTTAATTAATATTGTTTTTATCAGTATGCTGCTGCTGGAGTACGTGAATTTCCCCTTGGGGATTAATAAAGTATATATCAATTAATCAATCAATCAATAAATCAAACCTTACCAGAGGAGGAGTGGAAGAAGAGAGAAAAAGAGACAGAAAGCAAAGAAAGTGCTGTGACTTGTACTTATTGGAGCTTGTTGTACTGTACTGCTGTGGGGACTGAGGGAGAAGCGCTTCCCCAGTTATAATAAAAGTGTGCTGCGAGCAAAACTTTTGCCCTGGTGTCTGTCCATATCTGGTTTGGATAGCTGGTGTTCCCCCTGCAGGCCACAATATTTGTTTTAAAAAGTCACTGTTCAGAATGCAAAACAGCCATAGTGCATTTAACCCTCACCCACCTTTCCTTTCAAATGAGCCATTCTTTAGTGAGATATTACCTAGAAGTAAAATTATTTAAATATAGCTTTTAAATATGTAACATAGGCGGATTGAAGGTATTAAAATTTAGTAAACTAAAGGTTACCACACATAACAAAACAAATGTGCACAATCAGATATTGTTGAAAAAAGTAAAATTAGATGAAAATAACATAAGTAAGAATATCTCAATACAAAAGGTAACTGAGCAGAGCTGAACATGAGTATTATGATTTGCCTAAAGCACAAAGGACACAGAAGTGATACAAGAAAGAAAAAGAAGACCAGAGAATGCACAATAATTAAAAGTAACAGAGCTTGACATAGCTGAAAAACAGAAAAAAAGGTCTGAAACAAGGAAAAGACAAGAAAAAAGGATCAAAACTCAAACAATAGAGAAGGAATTGAAGTAACAAATACAAAGCAAAAGACATATTTAAAGAAATGAGTCCAAAAACTCATACTGTTTGTTGTCCACCATGATCTTAAAATGTAGTATACACAAAGACATCATAGCCCTGCCCATATGGTGTCACAGCACACTCACATGTCATCATAATTAAACAATATGATGACTCCCAAAGAACAAGTAATAAAATAAACACAAAACATAAATAGTAAAAGTAATAAAATTAATAAAATAAATACAAAACAGTAGTAATAATACTTCAAAAGTATTCTTAAATTATAACTAAATAAAAATTAAAATTAATAATGTTAAAACTTGGGCTTCCACTCATAATGGTAACAAACTAGAAACAAACTCACAATACAGCAATGGTTCAATGAGACAAACTTGCTCAAAAATAAGAATACATTAAGATTAAATGCATAGCAAGTGATTGTAGAGTAACTGTTGTCATCTTGAATCACACAGATTCATCTTATAGGAATATTAAATGACGTTGTTAGAAACAAGATGTGACAAACTAATTTTTTATACTTCAGTGATGCAAGGACCAGAAGTCTATCCTGAAGCATCTGCTTCATGAATTAGGCAGAATGCAACATACTGACTTACTGCACTGATATCTTCCATGGAAAAGATTAAACCACATAAATGCATCCAATGTACACAGATTTGTCAGCTTTCTTTACAATTGGTGGGTTTTCATTTTCCTATCCAATTAAAATGTGCAACTTTTGAAGTTAAAGCCTTTGAAATTTTCAAAGTCTACTGATCATTCAGTTAAGGAATGTGAAAAACTAAACCATAATACTAAATAAAATTAAATCAGTGGTAATCTTAAAATAGGTAAACCTGATGCCAATGTTGTTGGTGTATTTTTCTGCTAACTACAGAAGGAAAAAGTGAGGTATGCAAACAATACATTATTTGTTAGAGGATTTTTCATAGCGTAAGTGTATTATTTTATTTTAAAACTTCTGTATTAATAAGATGAAGTATTTGTTGCCCCTTGCTTTTAAAAGTTACAGTCAAGCCATGTTTCTTGCTGTGGAGACGGGTTGAAAAGGAAAGCTACATGTCACCGGGCTCTGAAGTGGATTTGGCACTTTAAACTTTAGAGAAGGAGGCCACAAACGGTCTCTAAAGATAGTACCTTCAAATGGTAGCCTCAGTCATTGGAGAATAAAGCCTGGGGTGGATAAAGTTCATTATTTTTTTTGTTTTACTAACTAACCTTATTTCTGTTGTTGCTAATTTTGTGGAAAATATTAGTTGTCCTATATATTGTAATAGGTTTCCAATCATGAGAGTCAAAATCAAAAGAGGAAACATTTTGAAATCTATTAATTTCTCTTCAATAAATGGACTCTGTACTCTATTCTAATGACAATTTGTGTGATGAATAGACATGTTTATTTTCACTAGGAGCCACAGCTTGAAATTCATAGGTTAAGAATTCTGCTGGATCAACTTTATAAATGTCTTGAAGAATTTCAAAGATATAGAATGGGTCTGCATGTAGCTAACACATTGCTGTTTCCCTGGTATGTCAGAGTAGATAATGCCTTTTAATCTAGTTTGCTCTGCTCTGCAGTTTCTACTACAACCGTGTTTTTTTATGGCACGGTAACTAAAATTTCACACACTAATCCAGATACAGTCTTGCTGATAAATTATAGCTTTTGAGTATAATTTTATTTGAGTTGTATTCAACACTTTTTATGAAGTATTCTAAAATGTAGTCTAAAATATCATGTACCTTTTTAACTGCTTCTTCACATTTTTTTAAAGGATGAAAATGTTGCAGTAATATAAACAAATTACATTTTCATGTATTTATAACTAGTACTTCTTTTACCTGCATTTAGTGCTTTGCAAGAATGTCTGCAATACAAATACAGTGTGGAAAAGGATGGGTAACTATTAGGACTTTGAATCAATTAAAAAAATTACCTAATTAATCACATAATTGGATGGAATTAATTGCATCTAACATTAAAGCATGCAATCATAAAATAAAAACATAAATCATGAAGTAAATATGCACTAAATCACAAAAATAATGTAGAATCAACACAAAGGAATTAAAAAAGCAATAATAGTATAGTTTAAACTTAAACAATGACCTGAAACCTGACCTTTTAACAAAATATTACTTGAGCAAGTACAACCTCAATTTGAATGCCATCCTAAAAGGCAAGGTAAAAAGAGGGCAATAACAAAATGAGGCCAATTAATTCTCAGATTGGCATAGCATATGAGACACAGACATCCATCCATCCATTTTCCTACCCGCTGAATCCAAACACAGGGTCACGGGGGTCTGCTGGAGCCAATCCCAGCCAACACAGGGCACAAGGCAGGGAACCAATCCTGGGCAGGGTGCCAACCCACGGCAGGACACACACAAACATACCCACACACCAAGCACACACTAGGGCCAATTTAGAATCGCCAATCCACCTAACCTGCATGTCTTTGGACTGTGGGAGGAAACCGGAGCGCCCGGAGGAAACCCACGCAGACACGGGGAGAACATGCAAACTCCACGCAGGGAGGACCCGGGAAGCGAACCCGGGTCCCCAGGTCTCCCAACTGCGAGGCAGCAGCGCTACCCACTGCGCCACCGTGCCGCAGACACGTCAAAGTAAAATCAAATTGACTGTAGAGTTTGAATGTACTGCTAAAGACTGACTTAATTGAAATAAGCATCTCTTAAATAGGCATATATTAAAACTTGAGTTAAAACACCGCAAATGCCATCCTCAATTGTTCATCACCATCAACGACTTTATCAATATACTCAACGCAAGTGTTTTCAACTGGTGCGCATTGAGAGCTACCCAGATATGCTATACAGTACAGCCAGTATGAGCGGTTATTTCAAAAGTGAAAAAAAAAGTATTTTTACTACCTCAGATTCTGTTCAGTTATAGCTTTTTATTGTTTTTTTACGCACTTATTGATTTGCTTGTGTCAGATATTACCAAATTTAAAAGGGAAACAATGAGTAAACATTACTTGTTTTTCAATACATTTATTTATGTTGGTTTAAAATTTGTTATTACCTGCTGTTTACTGGTGCTGAAAATGTCTGGTCCAGCTAAATTTCTCGGTTTGAAAATCTGGCCCAGCTGAATTTGTAATTGAAAATCCCTGCCACAGAATATCAAAAAAGGTGTCATAACTGGCCTGAAGTAACAGGATAATGGGGCTTACAGGGTGTACAATCATCTCTAAATAAACAGTTGATAATGCATCAAAGGTTTAAAGAATCTTATTCCAACCTTATTGATCTTAATAAATATATATATATATATATATATATATATTGTAAAAGCCGCCCTCGACCCTGAACAGACACCAAGACAACTATGTCCAAAAACACACGTTTATTGAGCCTTCTCTTCACAATATCACACACAATTTACTCACAGTCCTTCTCTTCAGGCCGCCTCCACTCCTCTCTTGTAAGGCTCCGTCACAACTCCAGCTCTCCAAATGGAGTGAGGCGGCCCCTTTTATACAGTACCCGGATGTGCTCCAGGTGCTTCCTGACGAACTTCCTGCAGCACTTTCGCCACACCCGGAATGAGCACCCAGAAGCACACCAGGGGCCTTGTGTATAAACGGTGCATACGCACAAAAATGTTGCGTACGAACGTTTCCACGGTCAAATCACAATGTATAAAACCTAAACTTGGCGTAAAGCCACGCACATTTCCACAGTACGTCATACCCTGGTGTATGCAATTTCTCCGCTCGGTTTTGCAGACTGGCGGCACCCAGCGTCAAAGCAGTGCTACTGTTCCTGTGTGGTTACCCTTTCTTTCTTAGACCCACATTCCTGACGCGGCTTTATAAATACACTGAAACTAACTGGATATTGTTTATTAGTGTAATGCATCTGATTGTAATTAACCTGCAGCAATATAATGGTCCAGGGAATAGCCATAGTATTCCAAATACCATAACTGCTTTAGCGTTGTTACTCTCAATGCATCTTCTTCTTCTTTCAGCTGCTCCCGTTAAGGGTTGCCACAGCAGATCATCATTTTCCATATTACTCTCACTGCACCACTCAGAGTATTTATATCACTGTATCTGAGTGGGGAATCACAGCAGCAGCTAATTGGAAAGAGAATTATCGGTATACAGCATGAAGCAGACGCTGCCTGAGCCACGGCAAAATGTTTCAGAGACTTTCCTGTACGGACTTCGCGGTTTAGAAAAAGTTTCATCCCAAGAACTATAAACGCACTCAATCAGTCCATCAAGTGCTCCTTGTAGAACTGTTTGTACTTATAAGTACAATTACCTCACTGTAAACTTGCACTACAGTTATAATATTGCACAACCTGTGCCACTTTATAAAGCGCGTATTTACATATGATGACGATATCATTTTTAAGATGAAATGCAGCAAAATATGTTGATTATATTATACAGGTAAAACTTTAACTTCATTTAAATAATCTGTATTGTTAATAATTAAACATGTGAGGACACGGTGCCACAGCGCTAGCTAGTTCAGGGATTGTTCCTGCATTGCGTTGTATTCTTGCTGGTGCTGACGTGACACTGGAAGGATAGACGGATAGAATAATTAAACATGTACTACGAAGATATTTCAATGTTCCTTAAAAGTTTTGAAGAATCGGCGTTCTAAGCTTACAAATGGCTTCACGTCTATTGCAAAGCTGATTGTGTGGCGATTGGGTATTTGGAGAAAGAAAAGTAAGGACAGGAATTGGAGGTTAGTACGTTTGAAAGAGACAGTACTTCTGTAATAAATTATTTCATCGAAGGTCGCGCATGGCGCAGCAAGCCTCTTGCGTGAGACATGAACAAGCACTGCACCACCGTGTTCCCATGTTTAATAACATGCTTTCATTCCTATCATCATGAAAAAGATATCACGTATACATCTCAGTATTTTAATTATTCAGACAGCTGTAATATCACGAACGTAATGGATTATGTGTCCATTTACAATGGGATTTGAGAAACTAGTATATTAAATGATTTTTAAGATGAAGTTTATGATGTTCTACTTTAAAATAAACTACGTGATTAAAGTAGAAATTTTGAGATTAAAAGTTGACATTTCGTGCTTTTTTCCCCACTGTGTGCCTATATTTTTTGTCTGTACCCTAATAAGCTTTCATATGACACTCAGACGGTGGGCTACGACTCGCCTTTTCACGGTGACTATGATATGTGATTTCTTTTTTATTTCGGGCACCGTGCGACTTTGTGAACTTAAGCTTTCGAGTTTCTCCGACGCTCTGTCACTCGATCAACTTCCTTTTGTTGATTATACCACTGTTTAAACCAACAAATAGTACGTTTTTCCTTTGCCTCCACTTGGTATTTGCTGAAATTGTTATATTTTCCCTTGTGCTTTTCCCATTGTCTTTTCACAGAAGGCTATTTATATTGATTTGTATATTCAAAGAGGCGTAATTCTGGGAGGAGTTGGGGCAGGACAGAAGGCGCGTGCATGTGTGTTACTTTTCACGCTGATCGGGATTTATGTAGCGGAAGAACATGGAAGTATGCGTACATACAGATTCCTGCATCTGGATTTTTCTGTGCGTACGCACATTCCCGCTTTTGTGCTTACGCCATGTTATAGTGTGAGTTCTACGCACGGCGTTATACATGAGGCCCCTGGTGCCTCGGTCTTCTGGTTTGGCAGCACTTCCTGTTGTGGCGGAAGTGCTGCAGCCCTTGTTTCCTGGAACGTTCGGGCGCCCCCTGGCCACGTGCCCCAACAGGGTGGAGCATTCCAGCTCCGATCTTGTGGCTCCCCTGCACCCTAGGGCGGCAGCCCTCTCGTGTCCCAGGGGAGGTATTGGCTCTCTCCAGGTCCTTCCACGTCCCAAGCATCCTTACTGTGCAGCCGTCTATACTATATATATATATATATATATATATATATATATATATATATATATATATATATATATATATATATAAATATCCATCCATCCATCCATCCATTTTCCAACCCACTGAATCCAAACACAGAGTCACGGGGGTCTGCTGGAGCCAATCCCAGCCAACACAGGCCACAAGGCCGGAACCAATCCCGGGCAGGGTGCCAATCCACTGCAGGACACACACAAACACACCCACACACCAAGCACACACTAGGGCCAATTTAGAATCGCCAATCCACCTGACCTGCATGTCTTTGGACTGTGGGAGGAAACCGGAGCGCCCAGAGGAAACCCACGCAGACACGGGGAGAACATGCAAACTCCATGCAGGGAGGACCCGGGAAGCGAACTCAGGTCCCCAGATCTCCCAACTGCGAGGCAGCAGCGCTACCCACTGTGCCACCGTGCCGCCCTATATATATATATATACACACAAAATATGGACCCTTTAAACATAAGTCACTACTAGTGTGAAATCTTTTTTTGTCTAGACTAGAGAGGCCTTGGTTAATTTCCCCAATTCAGAGTTTACTTTTCTTCATGGAACTGTTTTAATCTTATTTCTTCTTTTGTACACTCATGATAATGTAATCCAGTCCTTTACATCAATGTCACAATATTCAGTACAAAGGACACTAAGTCCCTGCATTAGATGAATGAATGCTATAGTAAAATAAAATGATGGGATAGTACACAAGGTACTCCTGTGTTCTCTCTCACCTCAAAGGTAAACAAAATTGGCCCATTATGTGTACACACATGTACATGAGTATATCCTCAATAGACTTGTTCTGAATAAGATGGGGTTCTGACTGGTCCTCAAAATGCTGAAAGATATAAAAAAATCAAGTCCAAATATGGGCTGACATATGAGGTACATGAAAATGTAACAGAATAGCAAATTTTAGTGAAAGTGGATAAATGGGCAAGGCATTGAATTTGAATGCTATGTGATGGGTAAAAACAGCATCTACAGTATAGATCTATGCTCCTCAGATGTGCTGCAGATAATGTAGCCTAATTACTTTTAGTGGTTACCTTATGTTCTAATCTGATTGTCACCACTCCAGTTCATATTTCACTTTACAAGTCTAAAAATAAGACTTATTTATTTTATTTTGATAATCAATATTCAGGTAGACTATACCAAACACTATGGTGCCTAACAAGTAAACATTATATATTTTTGACCCCTGGCAACACTTTCATAAGCCTAATATTTTCCTGAGCCTTTGGTGTTGTGATATCCAGTGAACACAAGTCTTTTTCATTATAGTTCACTACTGCAGCTCTTGATCATGCACATTCAGTATGTTTGGCAGTGTGACAGCAAGTTCAATTACACCAGCTCATACTCTATAAACATAGCACACCATGCAAAAGACACATTCACAGTATTTGCCAGTTATGTAAGGTGAACTACTGATGATCTCAGTGTATCAGCTAGTTTATTTTTAGTCCTTTACTCAATAGTTGCAAATATTATAGTAAGAAGCTATAACTTTTCAAATACAGTATATTTATGCCCTACTTACTCTGAAGTACTGTGTTTTCAATTAAATGATGTAATCTATGAAAACAATAATCACCTTTTTTAATCTTTGCATTTATTAACTTGTAAGTTATTTCAGGAGTTCATTTTTAGTGACATTTGTAATATTACACTGACTCACAAGTAGGCAGAAATTTTGTAAAGGCACCCAAAGCTGTTAAAATAATATTATATCAGCAGGCAAATAATTTAAAACACATCTGAGACCACTTCTGGAGCTTTAGAGATATTACGTTAGCTATTTAGGGTACTGTGCTGTTGTAAGAACCAGAAAAGATGTGGGAGAATGCAGTTTATTATTAGTTGGGGGATGATTATACTGTAGGTTTGTATTGATGTTGTATTTGTGTAAGTATCACTCAATTAAATTTCATGCAACTGACATATTTATTTCAATAATGTATTTCCTTGTATTATATTTCATTAGACTGGATGATGTAGATAATAAATAAATCATATAAGAATACAAGTAATGGAAGACTGTACATAGTAAAATGTATTGATCTGTATGATATTAGGTGTGTCAAATTTAGAAAAAATTAACTTAATTACTCATAAAAAATCTGTCTCTTTCTGAGCACAGCACTAGGGAGCAAAAAAAATGAACACATGTGACCTATATTTATACCTTCAGTATAACTCATGATGCATAACTCTGATTTCAAAACAAGTATAAATATCCCTGAGGCATCGCAAACATATTTAACTTTCCAAGGATTTTACAGGTTTACTATGGACAGCATTTATAATATTTGAATTTGGAAATCTACTCAAATTTCCAAATTTGCGTTTGAGTCAGAATAACTAGTTTGCTAGAAGTTTTCATAGTCAAAACCAAAATGATGATGTATTATTCTCAGAAATTGGTGATGTATAAGAAATCAAATAATTTTCTTTATTCTTTGTTTTTAACACTAACACTAAATCTAAATCTAATACATGTTAACACTATAGGGAAACATATAGGAGTGTATTACTGCTGGCAACTCTTGAGAACCTGGGTGACTGATGGGAGGAGTTACCCAGTTCTAGATATATACGAGGTATGATAAAAAAATACTGTGAATGTTTTAAAAAAGAACAGTTTATTGCAGTAAAAGATTTAAAACTGCTAGTCACCCTCAAAATATTCTCCTCCACTTCGAGTGCACTTGTCCCAATGCTCCTGCCACATTGCGAAGCAGTTCTGGAAGTTTTCCTTTGAGAATGTCTTTAGTTGGGCTGTCATGAGTGCCTGGATGTCCTCAATGGATTGATATTGTTTGTCTTTCATGGTCATTTTCAATTTAGGGAACAGCCAGAAGTTGCATGGTGCCAGATCCGGCGAATAAGGTGGATGCAGACACAGCGTAGTGTTTTTATTCGACAGAAATTGTCGTACTAGAAGGGATGTGTGACAAGGAGCGTTGTCATGATGAAGAATGAAACCGTTTCAACATATTCCTCGGTTATTGATGTTGAAGGATGTACTGGTCTTCAACCGAGTCAGATCCATTATGAAATCAATCAAACCACTTGCAAACAGTCTTAAACATCGGTGCAGTGTCACCATAAACCGATTTTAACATCTGATGGGTTTTCTCAGCTTTTTGCAATTTGAAACAAAATTTCATGTTAATGTATTGGTCAATATTCATTATTAACGACAAACTTGAAAAACACACTTGAACTCAACAGTGGCTCACAAACGACTGACAGTATCAAACAAGTCACAAACTAGGCTTTACGATGGACATGTCAGAACCTGCATTCAATTGTTTTGCGTTGCTCTTGGATGGTGCTCTGCATCAACATTCACTGTACTTTTTGATCACACCTCATATATATATCCATCCATCCATTATCCAACCCGCTATATCCTAACTACAGGGTCGACGGGGGTCTGCTGGAGCCAATCCCAGCCAACACAGGGCGCAAGGCAGGAAACAAACCCCAGGCAGGGCGCCAGTCCACCGCAGGGCGCGCACACACACACCCACACATCAAGCACACACTAGGGACAATTTAGGATTGCCAATGCACCTGCATGTCTTTGGACTGTGGGAAGAAACCGGAGCACCCGGAAGAAACCCACACAGACACGGGGAGAACATGCAAACTCCATGCAGGGAGGACCCGGGAAGCAAACCCGGGTCTCCTAACTGCAAGGCAGCAGCGCTACCCACTGCACCACCGTGATATATTATATATATATATATATATATATATATATATATATATATATATATATATATACACACTGTATATATATATATATATATATATATATATATATATATATATATATATATATATATATATATATATATATATATATATATACATATATATATATATATATATATATACATATATATATATATATATATATATATACATATATATATATATATATATATATATATATATATATATATATATATATATATATATATATATATATATATTGAGCCTAGGAAATTTTTGCAATTAATGTGGCCTGTTTAGTGCTTTAAAAAGTATTGTCAACAACAAGGCGGGCAACAAGGCCATCAAGTCAGGCAGTGCTTTGGTCAGGGTGGCATTTTCATGTATGTTTTTTTTTACATTCTTCATCTTCTTCTTTTGGCTGCTCCCGTTAGGGGTCGCCACAGCGGATCATCTTTTTCCATATCTTCCTCTCCTCTGCATCTTGCTCTGTAACTCCCATCACCTGCAGGTCCTCTCTCACTACATTCATAAGCCTTCTCTTAGACCCTCCTCTTTTCCTCTTGCCTGGAAGTTCTATCTTTAACATCCTTTTCCCAATATGCCCAGCATCTCTCCTCTGCACATGTCCAAACGAACGCAATATTGCCTCTCTGACTTTGTCTCCCAACCTTCCAACCTGAGCCGACCCATCTTTATTTCTAATTCTGTCCATCCTCGTCACACCCAATGCAAATCTTAACATCTTTAACTCTGCCACCTCCAGCTCTGTCTCCAGCTTTCTGGTCAGTGCCACCGTCTCCAACCCATATGACAAAGCTGGTCTCACTACAGTCCTGTAGATCTTCCCTTTCACTCTTGCTGATAACTGTCTGTCACAAATTACTCCTGACACTCTTCTCCACTCACTCCACCTTACCTGCACTCTCTTTTTCACCTCTCTTCCACAATCCCCATTACTCTGTACTGCTGATCCCAAGTATTTAAACTCATCCACCTTCACCAACTCTACACCCTGCATCCTCACCATTCCACTGACCTTTCTCTCATTCACACACATGTATCCTGTCTTGTTCCTCCTGACCTTCATTCCTCTCCTCTGTAGAGCATATCTCGACCTTTCCAGGGTCTCCTTGACCTGCTCCCTACTCTCACTACAGATCACAATGTCATCAGCAAACATCACAGTCCAAAGGGACTCCTGTCTAATCTCATCTGTCAACCTGTCCATCACCATTACAAATAAGAAAGGGCTCAGACCCGATCCCTGATGTAATCCCGCCTCCACATTGCGTGCATCTGTCACTCCTACCACAGTCTTCACCATTGTCACACTTCCCTCGTACATATCCTCTACAAATCTTACATACTTCTCTGCCACTCCTGACTTCCTCATAAAATACCACAACACCTCTCGAGGCACCCTGTCATATGATTTCTCCAGGTCCACAAAGATGGAATGCAACTCCTTATGGACTTCTCTATACTTCTCCATCAACACCCTCAGAGTAAATATTGCATCTATGGTGCTCTTTCTGTGATTATATACATACTGCAAAACAGTGCATCCATGTCATTTTAAGAAGGGAAAAAAACAAGAAGCCAACCATTGTTGTGAAACAGCCATTTTAAAAGGAGACCTGTTGTGTGCCTCAAATTACCAACTTTGTCTTCCTCCGCAACCTCCTTCAAGGCCTAGAGCCAAGAGCATTGCATCTACTGTGCTCTTTCTTGGCATGAAACCATACTGCTGCTCACTAATCATCACCTCCCTTCTTAACTGAGCTTCCATTACTCTATCTCATAACTTCATGCTGTGGCTTGTTAATCCCCACCCCCAAACCCCCCCCCCCCCCCCCCCCGTAGTTACTACAGCTCTGCACACCCCCTTATTTTTAAAAATCAGAACCAGTACACTTTTATCCACTCCTCAGGCATCCTCTCACTTTCCAAGATTCCATTAACACTGGAATCCCTGAAGCCTACAAAAAAACTTGTAATCCCGGCCTACCTTAAATTCATTTGTACCTCTCCATCAGCGTCTTTTGTTTCATAACTGTGTCGATCAGCACAAGCAGCAAGCAGCCTGCTATCCCATCCCCCACACTGCCGCAGCTCAACTCAGGGAAAAAGTTCTCCCAGCTCAAGTCTTGTTTATCTGCGTATGAGTTCCCTGGAGTTGTACAGGGTAAATAATATATCGTTATTTGGAACACATGCATTTCATGTGTGTTCGGTGTCTACAATGATCTGTGTAAGTGGAGTATGACAGGAAATGTGAGAAATGCAAGAAATGAAGGTAAGAACACATACCTAAAACACAAACTTTTTTCAAGTTATAGTACTAAAGACAAAATTTTGACATTAAGTGTACAATGTGTGAAGACTGAAGTCCAAATACCAAACACTTTCACAAAAAGTACACGTATAACAAAACAAATGCGCTTTTATTCAAGAATATAACCAAAGAAAAAGAAATCACGTTAGAGTACAGCTTGGATGGTGCAGCTGGTAAGAACTGCTGACTCATAATCAACAGGTTGCAGGTTTGATGCTGGCCCCTTCCCAAAATTAACATTTGAGTAGTGAGCTGCTCTTATTGTTACCATTATACAATAATAACCTACATTTGATTTGAGTCTGTAACAGCCGGAGTAAATTTATAGAACTTGTAAAGGTTAGCGTTTTTTTTTTTTTTTAATCAGTTTTATTCTCTCAGTCACGTTCACCCTCCCCTCAATCTGACACTGCTGTTTACAAATAAAGATGTGCTAGCAGAGGTGAACTCAGATTTGGATGAGGGCTCTACATCGGAAAAAGAACAGAAGCCCTCCCCTAAAGAAACGTGGCGAAAGACAGCACCATTTCGATGTAGCAAGTGGTCGGGTGTCATCCTCCCAGTCAGTCTGCCCCACACGTGTCCCTATTCAAAACAGCAGTGCTTATAGAGCTCATCATCTGAGGATGGGATAGCAGGCTGCTTACTGCTTGTGCTGATCGACACATTTACAAAACAAAAGACACTGAAGGAGAAGTGCGAATGAATTTAAGGTAGGCTGGGATTACGAGTTTTTTTGTAGGCTTCAGGGATTCTACAGTAGTGTTAAACAATCTGGTTAAAAACTCCACTGCCATCTCTTCTAAACACCTCGATTCTTCCACCGGCATGTCATCTGGACATTTCCATTAGTCATCTTCATAGCTGTCCTTACTTCTTCCTTGCTAATTTGTTGCACTTCCTGATTCACCATTTCCACATCATCCAGCCTTCTCTCTCTCTCATTCTCTTCATTCATCAGCCTCTTGAAATACTCATTCCATCTGCTCAACACACCATCCTCGCTTGTGAGTATGTCTCCATCTTTATTCTTTATGATCCTAACCTGCTGCACATCTTTCCCAGCTCGGTCCCTCTGTCTAGCCAATCGGTACAGGTCCTTTTCTCCCTCCTTAGTGTTCAACCTCTCATACAACTCATCATATGCCTTTTCTTTGGGCTTCACCACCTCTCTCTTCACCTTGCACCTTATCTCTTTGTACTCTTGTCTACTTTCTGCATCTCTCTGACTATCCCACTTCCTCTTTCGCCATCCTCTTCCTCTGTATACTCTCCTGTACTTCGCCATTCCACCACCAGGTTTCCTTTTACTCCTTCCTCTGTCCAGATGTCACTCCAAGCACCCTTCTTGCTGTCAACTTTACTACTTCTGCTGTAGTTGCCCAGCTGTCTGGTAACTCTTCATCGCCACTCAGTGCCAGTCTTACCTCCTCCCTAAACTCAACCTTGTAGTCTTCCTTCTTCAACTTCTACAATTTGATCCTTGGTTCTGCCCTCACTCTTCTCTTCTTGATCTCCATCATCCTACAGACCACTATCCTATGTGGCCTAACTTCACTTTCCACTTTGCAGTCTTCAATCTCCTTCAGACTGATTCTTCTGCATAGGATGTAATCTACCTGTGTGCATCTTCCTCCACTATTGTATGTCACCTTATGTTCCTCCCTCTTCTTAAAATATGTATTCACCACAACCATGCCCATCCTTTTGCAAAATCCACTATCATCTGACCTTCTTCATTCCTCTACTTGACACCATACTTACCCATCACCTCCTCATCTCCTTTGTTCCCTTCGCCAACATGTCCATTGAAATCCACTCCAACCACAACTTTCTGTCCCTTGGGTACACTGTCCATCACTTCATCCAAATCACTCCAGAAATCTTCCTTCTCATCCATCTCACACTCAACCTGTGGGGCATTTACATTAACAACATTCATCATCACACCTCCAATTTCCAGGTTCATAATCATTACTCTGTCTGACACTCTTTTCACTTTCTAAACCTTTTTGACATACCGTTCCTTAAGAAAAACCCCTACCCCGTTTTCCTCCCATCCACACCATGATAGAACAATTTGAATCCACCTCCGATCCACCTGACTTTACTACCCTTCCATTTAGTTGAACGCAAACACAATGTATCAACCTTCCTTCTCTCCATCATATCAGCTAACTCTCTCCCCTTACCAGTCATACTGCCAACATTCAAAGTTCCAACCTTCAGTTCCACTCCTTTTACTTTCCTTCTCTCCTCCAGCCTCTGGACCCGTCTCCCCCCTCTTCTTCTCCTTCTTCGGCCAGCAGTACCCCAGTTTCTGCCAGCACCCTGCTGCCTAACAGTACTGGTGGCGGTCGTTGTTAACCCGGGACTCAACCAATCTGGTATGGAAATCTGTACTGTTGTCTGCATGTTGATCTGGCAAAATTTTACAACGGATGCCCTTCCTGACATAACCCTCCCCATTTATCTGGGCTTGGGACCAGCACAAAGAAACACACTGGTTTGTGCATCCCCTATGGCTGGGTTTTACATAACAGAACAATAATACAAAAAGGTTAAGTGTGAACCTAAAGAATTACATACACATTCAATACCATATTTATATACTACCTTTAAAAATTTCAAGAAATAAAATTTCATTTGAAAGATTCAAATTACATGTTTCACAATGCCTTGTTACATGTCAATAAGCTGTACTGGTATTCTTTTCCTTGATTTATACATACTGACATAAGTGCAGGGGTGTGAAAGGAAGAGGGAGGGGTTATGGTAGTCGTGGAGCAAAACTAAAAAAAATACGCTCTCTCTTTTCTTTTTTCATGTCATGTAACTGTTAGAAAATCGAATCAATGTCATAACACATATTATGTAAAATGTGTTTTCTTTGAGGGGCACTAAAACCAAAATAAGTCTCTGGTACCTCTGTATTTAACTTGCTAGTCTGCCAGATAGCTCACTGTGCTTACTGCCCTAATATAATGACAAAATTCTGTGAAACAGAAGTGTAATGATTATCCCTACCCATTATTCCAGTTTGCGGCATCTTTGCTAATCTATGCAAAGAACTCAACATAACCATCCAAGCAATGTATAATGTCAGTTTTTAAGCGAGACAGCTACTAAGGAGAACTTTTTTAGTGTGCCAGAAGCAAACGTGACAGTACAGCAGTGTTTTCCAACTGTTTTTCTGTTATGGCACACTACTTGTAACCCAAACAATCCCAAGGCACACCACGATTGTACCAACCACAAAAGCATTAAATTTATACATGTGGTAAACTGTCCAAAAGGGTGGGACTATCAGAGACACTGGCAAAAAAAAAAAGCAGCTCAGAGGCTGCTGTTCATAGACACAGAACTTAGTGAGCACTTTGGACTCATTTGCCCAGCTGCTTCGTCATTCCCGCTCATACTGGCGGTCCTATATGGTACACCAGGGTAACTCTCATTGCGCACCAGTTGAAAAACACTTGTGTAGAGTATAATTATAAAGTTGTTGATGGTGATGAACAATTGGGGATGGCATTTGCGGAGTTTTAACACAAGTTTTAATATATGTCCATTTAAGAGATTCTTATTTCAATTAAGTCAGTCTTTAGTAGTGCATTCAAACTCTACTGTCATTTTGATCTTTTAATGTTACTTTGACACCTGTGTCTCATATGCTGTGCAAATCTAAGAATTAATTCATTGGCATCATTTTCTTATTGCCTTCTTTTTAACTTGCCTTTTCAGAAGGCATTCAAATTCAAGTTGTACTTGCTCAAGTAGCACTTTGTTAAAAGGTCATGTTTCAGGTCATTGTTTAAGGTTAAACTATGCCATTAAAGTTTTTTAAATTCCTTTGTGTTGATTCGACATTATTTTTGTGATTTAGTGTATATTTATTATTATTATCATTAATTAGTACTAGTCAATTCTAATAAATCTAAGTGTACTAAATACAAAATCAGCCAGGGATTGCCCTAATATATTTATATGTTAGTGGCAATGTGTGAAAAGCAGGCGTTGTACAGAATGCCTATGAAATCTACAGAATGTGTGACAATTTTAGACAAAGCATGAAATGTCTGTGTTACTTTAAAATGCTAATTACGTTCCTCAGGATTTGCATACAATACATAGGCATTATACTGAACAACTTGACTTTTGGCTTTGCATAGAATGCCTAGGAAATGTTTGAAATTTTAATTGTTTCATAATATTCCATTTTTGGCATTCTATAGATTTCCTAGGCACTCTACACATTGCCTAATTTCACACATTGACGGTAACATATATATTAGAACAGTAGACGACTAAGTCAGATAAGCTAAAGGAACTTTCCAAAGCCCCTGATGACATCTGGTTTACTATTGCATTTTAAAGATGAACACAAAGAATTATTAGCAATACTTTAAAAGGGATACAATTAATAAATGTTGTATTAAGGAAATTGATTAAATAAATCCAAAAATGATAACAAATGTGGAATTAGTTTTTAATATGCTGCTAACATGATTGATTTCTAGTTTAAGTGACTCTGACACATTAAGCAGTAATGGTTCTGTTACTACTTATTGTGTGACATAAAGCAAGCATGTAACATGTCCATGCAAATAAATAATATGCAGTATCAAATACACAAACCTTTTGTACTGGTGTGCTTACATGGGACTGGAGGTGTCTGGATCATTTGTTATTATAAGCCTGCTTGCAAACTATTTTCTATGCAATTGATTTAAGCCCCATGGAGGGTTGTTCCTACCTTGTGCCCAATGTAGCCTCTACATCCTTAAATTGGATTAAGACAGTTTAGTTACAGATGGTTGGTACTTTTTTTATCCTACATGGAAAGAGCGTGTTTACAAATGTTCATGCTTTTGCAAGGAATGTTAGTATGTGCTTTACTGTAAATGCACCTGGACATCATATGATGCTCCAATTAATATATAACATTGGAAAGACATTTATATCGTGTAACTAGCCACTTACTGCACACGCAAAGCATAAACAAAACTATATAATTTACCTCTGGTTTTATACACTAGCAGCCAGTTGTACAAGAACTGCCTATAATGGATACCATCCAGTTGTGCTTATCCATATTTTTTAATGGGAGCAGAGCCAGGTTAGGTTAGGTTGGGATGGGATGGAATAGATAGATAGATAGATAGATAGATAGATAGATAGATAGATAGATAGATAGATAGATAGATAGATAGATAGATAGATAGATAGATAGATAGATCTATATTAATCCCTCAGAAGCAATGCACTTACAATCTTGCTCAAAGGTTACACAGTTAGTCAGACCAGATTCCAGATACCAAACAGGGAAATATGATAACAGATATATGGTACCAGAAATACGGATGAGTAAAAGGCACACTGTTCACATACTATTATGTACAGTGAAAATAACTTATACAGTATGATGCTGTATTTGTAAAGTGATCTAAGTAGACTTACTTCAGTATTATTGCTTACACTACAGGTATGTCTTGTACAATATGAGAAATTGATGCCACAACACTTTTTCAAAAGTTTTGCAAAATAGCCAGGGAATGGGACATTGACTGAAGGAGATTTGAAAAAATGTGCTCAAAGTCTGTATTCAAGCAAGAACATTCCTAGAACAGTCATATATAAATATGCACCTCAGCAGTGAGATATTCTATGTGACTTTAGACAGAGGCATGTAACAGTCTGTACCTTGAATCTCAAGTAAGTTGGAAGGAAACCAAGATAACCTAATATATTTACAGTATATCACCTAGTGCATAAAAACAGAAACCTGGTGATGAAAGTGGAAATGTTATACTAGATTTTTTTTGGTTGTTTTTTTTTTTTACTTTCTTGTATACATAGTATAGAAAAAGTATAGGAGTCGGGGAAAAATTTGATTTCAAGATTTTGGTGAATCTTGACATTTTAGACCTTCCTGAATTCAAAAATACTATTTTTGAAATTACTGTATGTCTGTCTGTGTGTACATGTGTAAACACGATAACTCAAAAATGGTTTGGCCTAGCTCAAGGAGATTTTGTACACCTGCTTTATATCAAAAACTAGCAAAACACCCGCACTTCGCAGCGGAGAAGTAGTGTGTTAAAGAGGTTATGAAAAAGAAAAGGAAACATTTTAAAAATAACGTAACATGATTGTCAATGTAATTGTGTTATCATTGTTATGAGTGTTGCTGTCTTTTATATATATAATATACACACACACACACACACATAAACATATATATACACATACATATATAGATATATATACATATCTACATATACACATATCTATATATATATATACATATACACATCCACATATATATACATATATATATACACATATCAACATATATATACACACATACACACACACATATACATATACACATACATACACATACATATATATATACACACATACATACATACATACATACACACACACACACATATATATATACAGTATATATATATATATATATATATATATATATATATATATATATATATATAAATATATATATATATATACAGACACATATATATACATAAAGATTTACATATCTACATATATACACATCTACATATATATATATACACACCAGGCACTGCTCATCACTTGTCCAATACAGTCCCCACAGTGAAGCATGGCGGTGGCAGCATCATGCTGTGGGGGTGTTTTTCAGCTGCAGGGACAGGACAACTGGTTGCAATCGAGGGAAAGATGAATGCGGCCAAGTACAGGGATATCCTGGACAAAAACCTTCTCCAGAGTGCTAAGGACCTCAGACTGGGCCGAAGGTTTACCTTCCAACAAGACAATAACCCTAAGCACATAGCAAAAATAACGAAGGAGTGGCTTCACAACAACTCTGTGACTGTTCTTGAATGGCCCAGCCAGAGCCCTGACTTAAACCCAATTGAGGATCTCTGGAGAGACCTAAAAATGGCTGTCCACCAACATTTACCATTCAACCTGACAGAACTGGAGAGGATCTGCAAGGAGGAATGGCAGAGGATCCCCAAATCCCGGTGTGAAAAACTTGTTGCATCTTTCCCAAGAAGACTCATGGCTGTATTAGCTCAAAAGGGTGCTTCAACTAAATACTGAGCAAAGGGTCTGAATACTTAGGACCATGTGATATTTCAGTTTTTCTTTTTTAATAAATCTGCAACAATTTCAAAAATTCTTTTTTTTGACTGTCAATATGGGGTGCTGTGTGTACATTAATGAGGGAAAAAAAATAATTTAAATGATTTTAGCAAATGGCTGCAATATGACAAAGAGTGAAAAATTGAAGGGGGTCTGAATACTTTCCGTACCCACTGTACATACATACATACACACATATATTTATATGTATATAAATATATATATATATTTACATATCTACATATATATATATATTTTCATATCTACATATATATACATATATATATATTTACATATCTACACATACATATATACATACATACACTGACATATATATATATATATATATATATATATATATATATATATATATATATATATATATATATATATATATATCTATACTAATAAAAGGCAAAGCCCTCACTGACTCACTGACTGACTGACTGACTGACTCATCACTAATTCTCCAACTTCCCGTGTAGGTGGAAGGCTGAAATTTGGCAGGCTCATTCCTTACAGCTTACTTACAAAAGTTAGGCAGGTTTCATTTCGAAATTCAAAGCGTAACGGTCATAACTGGAACCTCTTTTTTGTCCATATACTGTAATGGACTGCAGCTCGCTGGCCGTGGGAGGCAGAGTTGTGTATCGCGTCATCACGCCTCCCACGTAATCACGTGAACTGACTGTGAACGCAGTACGTAGAAAACAAGGAAGAGCCCCAAAGAGAGCTGAAGAACACATTCATTACACAATTGAGAAGGCAGCGAAACAATAAGAAGCGAGTGAGTGACGCATACAAGCATATTCATAAGTGCAGCTACTGCAGAAACAAAGCACGGTGTAAACCGTAAGTTTAAATTAAGTATGGCAACATAGCTTTTCTCCTGTACAACTATACGTTGCATTCTCAACAGTAAGCTTGCACGACTTGGTCATATTACAACCGGTGTGCTGAACTGACAACGTGGTATACAAAGAGAACTATAACAATCATAATAAACGAACAATAAAACAGCGGAGAACCCGTGGATTAAATAAAAAGGCTGCTTCCTTGGCGAAGCAAGGAAAAAGGATGGCCTTTTATGGCGTTCGTTTATAAAACAGAGGAGAAGCTGTGTAAAGACTGCTTCACAAAAAAACAGCAGAGCACCTTATATGAGCAGGCAGTCAGCTAAAGAAGGGAATCAATAAATAACTATAATCGTAATAAACGAACAAAAAATAGCGGAGAATCCGCGGATTACATAAAGGAAATGGGTACCTGAACAGAAAAGTGAGTCTCAAATACCTACACAATAACTATAACAATCGTAATAAACGAACAATAAAACAATACAGAACCGCTAAGCAAGGAGAAAGGATGGCCTTATATGGCGTTCGTTTATAAAACAGCGGACAGGCTGTGTAAAGGCAGCTTCACAAAAAACAGATCCTTAACAAATTGTTATTGGTATATTTTCCCTCAATTTAAAAAGGTTTTCTTTTCTTCTTAATTAAAATTTAAAAGCAATACTTCACCGCTGCGAAGCGCGGGAATTTGGCTATATGCAGTGAGTGTGTACGCCTGATGAGCCCAGAATTAGGGCGAAACACGTGTCGCGTACTCTTTGCATTATTTGACAGTAAACTATTTTCAACCATTCTATGATCTGCTTGTCACAACTGAGGGCACCGTGGCGGATGATAGCTGACTATCTGGCCATCCACAAGCGTTACCTGGTAGGTAACCACCCATACAATCAGATTGTGATTCAGACTACGAATGTCATGAATGTAATTACCCCAATCTACATGCTGTCAAATAAACGAACCACACGCCGTGGCGCAATGTTAGCGGCTTCGCCTCTAGCGCTGACATCCGAGGTTCGATTCCCGTAAGGGAGTGCAGTGAGTGTGTATGCCTGATGAGCCCAGAATTAGGGCGAAACACGTGCGCATACTCTTTGCATTATTTGACAGTAAACTATTTTCAACCATTCTATGATCTGCTTCTCACAACTGAAGGCACCGTGGTGGATGTTAGCTAACTTGCTGGCCAACCATAAGCGTTACCTGGTAGGTAACCACCCATACAATCAGATTGTGATTCAGACTATGAATGCAGTGAAAATATATATATATATATATATATATATATATATATATATATATATATATATATATCTATAATAATAAAAGGCAAAGTCCTCACTGACTGACTGACTGACTCACTCACTCACTGACTGACTGACTCATCACTAATTCTCCAACTTCCCGTGTAGGTGGAAGGCTGAAATTTGGCAGGCCCATTCCTTACAGCTTACTTACAAAAGTTAGGCAGGTTTCATTTCGAAATTCAAAGCGTAATGGTCATAACTGCAACATATCTTTTGTCCATACACTGTAATGGAGGAGGCGGAGTCACGTATCGCGTCATCACGCCTCCTACGTAATCACGTGAACTAAAAACAAGGAAGAGATTTACAGCATGAGACACACGCGGGAACGAAGGTAAATGACGTTAATTTTTGACTGTCTTTTAATACTGTGTAAGCATACATATTAACACATGTGCATTTAGGGGGTGATTTCTCAGGCTTAAAAGCTCACCTTTTATCAAACGCGGGAACAAAGGTAACTGACGTTGTTCACTGTCTTTTAATACTGTGTAACCATACATATTAACACATGTGCAATTAAACGTGTGCATTTACGGGGTGATTTCTCAGGCTTAAAAGCTCGCCTTTTACTAAAAAGGTAAATGCAAAACTATTTTCAATCAGTTTATTGAAACGCTCCCGTTAAGGATTGCAATAACATATTCGCGAGATAAAAGAACGAAGTAGGGGGAAATGGAGGAAGAGCCGGAAACAGCGTAGAGCAAAAAATTAATTAAACAATTGAGAACGGAGCGAGTGAAGCATACAAGCATGTTCATAAGGGAAACAAAGCACAGTGTAAAACGTAAGTTTAAATTAAGTTTATAGAAACGCTCCCGCTGCGGATTGCAATAACATATTCGCGAGATAAAAGTTTAATGAGAAGACACGAGGTATAAACGAAACCACACGCCGTGGCGCAACGTTAGGGGCAACAGTTTCAACCATTCTATGATCTGCTTCTCGCAACTGAAAGACGGCACATGGCGGATGTTAGCCGACTTGCTGACCGCAACGTTAGGGGCTTCAACTATGGCGCTCACGCCACATCTCAGTGCCAACACTTTGCAGACTCTACTTAAAAGACACGCCCTCCTCACTGGACAGTTAAAAAGACCAATCAAACTAACGATGACATCAAGTATTACCCAATCAAAAGTAGGAAAGGAGGCATCTTCATAAAATGCGTGTGGGATGATTTGCATGACACGCTGCTTTAAAAAAAAAATGATAAAAAAAAATACGGGATAAATCCCGTCCAGTATTGATTCAAAACGGGACTCGCAATTTCATTCTCAAACGCGGCACGATTCCGTATTTAAAGGACGGGTGGCAACCCTACAGTGCCAGGTAAGCACCCATACAATCAGATTGTGATTCAGACTAGGAATGCAATGAATGTAATTTCCCCGATCTACATACAAGGCGAAAGTCTTGCAACATTCAAAGATGAGTACTTATTAAGTACACCATGGCACATAAAAGAGCTTATGAAGCCTTGAACCGAAAAAAAGCAAGATCTCAGAGATCGTAAAAAAAAAAAAGGAGGTAATGTCGTTTTACTCGCTGTACATTTTACTCAAACATTACCAGTTATTCCACGAGGGAGACCAGCAGATGAACTCAACGCGTGTTTAAAATCCATGCTTCTCCCACGCTCGGTTATATGTCGCGTGTTCTCGGGTAGGTACACCAAAAAATTTATACATTTAAGCATGTAATGGGCAAACAAAAAATGAGGTATACCCGAAGGCACTGCAGTAGTACTCAATGTAACTTTACTTCTTAAATGTTAATGTTTTACTGTTTAATAATTTATACGCTTCTTATATATTGTTCAAATTCTTTTATCAAA